>NC_056730.1:715668228-715733228 GCF_019279795.1 Protopterus annectens | reverse complement strand
CTATTACAAAACATCGACAGTGCAAATGTCGACATGTTAGCATGCATGTGCAGCGCACTAACCTCGAAACATGTAAAATTAAAAAAAAAAAAAAAAGTCAAAAACATTTATTGTAAGGGGGAAAGCCCCCTGCACCTCCCCTATATAGGGGGATGTGTCCCCACACCCCCTGCCAGTTGTAACTCTAACATCACACAGTATCAAGGAAAGGGCATATTCCCCAACTCCGAGATTGTGCTGTCTTGCACACTTGTCGATCATCTGTTTAGATAATCAAATTATGCCAAGTAAAGAGATGTAGACCAAAACTTCTTTTGACCATATTTGGTCCCCCTCGTATGAACACATGAGCAATACCAGACAACTATTGCAGAGACCATAAGATGCCCAGCCATATACACCTATGGTAAATAGATACATTTAAGAGTTTTTTCTACCCTTTTCAAGCAGTTAATACTCGTGCTCCTAAATCCTGTAGAACCATTCTCTGTAACCCTGGGGTAAATTTTACCTGCCCATACATTTATCAAGAGTAGCTTTAAGGGTAGCTGATTTGTATTGATGTCTAATTCCTTAAAATGGGAATACACTGATTTAAGACAGTATCCCTCCAACAAGTCTTGTTTATTTGTTGGTGTAGATTTAGGTAACTAATGCAGAATGTTTGTAGAGTCACTGGTTTTGCAAAACTGGGTCTTTCATGGCTTGAAAAGTGAGACATAGGTCACCTTGGATAATTTGGTGGACTGTGGAGTATGAGAAGCGTACTTATCTAATGGGATAGTTGAAGGATTTAAGCCTTTAATTTTCTAGGTTAGAAGTCTTTGGGGCCTTTTCATTTGAGTGATATGGTTGTATTATATGTACCAAAGGAGGTAATTTTTTTTTTATAATGGCTCTGATAAGAGAAAAGTACAGCAGTGTACTGGCTTCTGTGAATCTCATTTATTAAATTTGTTGACTGAATAGATTGTCTGGTCCTCGGCATAACCAGGGCCAAAAGGGTATTTAAAAATTAATTTCATAGTTTACAGTTGTATCATACAATGTGCTACAGAGAGAGAAATGCAGAAGTACCGAGACAAAAAATATAGCAGAATGCAACACACTTCTAGTATGTAGAAATATTTGTAAGTCATTCCTGATGTGCAGTCCATGGCAGGGACACCAGTAATGCAAACCTTGGCTCTAAATGATTGTCACTGTTAAAGTGACACCATGTGCAAAAATGGGAAAAAGGAGTTATGGATGGATGGATTGCTGACGTAAATGTTCAAGATACCTTATGCATTCTGATGAGGTCTCCAGGTTTGGAGATGAAAGCGCTAAATCTGTGTTTTTTTTGTGCATAATAAAAGAACAGTTGGTGGAAGCTCTTTGGTAGTGGTGGATTTATGTGGAAGACAGCCTTCATTGACCCAGGTTACTGAGCGTTTACATTTGTTGTTTGCGAGTGTATGTATACCTTATGCATTGTATAACTACAAGAAATAGTTGTTATGCAGTGCATAAAGTCTCACGGGCATTTAAAGTGCCTGAGATATTGACAGTAGGGTGGGTATTTGGATAATACAGTAGCTGATGTACATGTTTACAAATGCAAGATTGTGCAAGTAGAGTGGCCAACACAGGTATGTGTATATTCTATCTTTGTGGTAATGGTGCCCAGTTTGGAATCATCAGCAAACTTGGTCAACCACACTTTTGGGATATTGGCTTGCATGCATGCAAAATAAATGACAGAGGAGAGGGCCCAGTTCTGAATCTTGGTGCTTCAGTAGTTGCAATTTTATCTTTAGATGCAGTTTCAGCAGCTTTCACAGTATGGGCTTGGTTGAATAGCCAGTCTACAATCTTTTCTTTTGGCTCTTCCCGTTAGGGGTAGCCACAGCGGATCATCTGTTTCCATTTCTTCCTGTCCTCTGCATCTTGCTGTGTCACACTAACCACACCTGCATGTCCTCTCTCACCACATCCATAAAACTTATCTTAGGCCTTCTCTTTTCCTCTTACCTGGCAGCTCCATCCTTTTTTCCAATAGCCAGTCTACAATCCAGTGTACAATGTAAGGGTTTTTGCATAAATCTTAGCTCCTTTCTTCTGTAGTACCAGCATGAGAGATGTGTCAAAAGCTTGACAGGTTTGAATCTGAGTGACCACTGCCCACATCCTTTGTGACTTACTAGGTTCAGGCAACCGGATCTGTCTGTAGCAAAACTGAACTGATTGTGTTATAGATCTACGTAAATAAGTCATGCTATGACACATTCCATGGCTTTGCATACAAGAATGGTTAGGCTGATGGGACATATTAACCCAGGTCTATAGACGGCTCCCTTGTATTGGGGAGGCACAGTGGTTTTCTTCAGGCGTCATGAGCAAGCCCTGTAGATAGTCTGAGACTGAACAGTTGAAGTAGAGCCTCAGATAGGGCATACTTGACACTGATGAGACTGTAGCCTTACATGTTGTCTGGTCCTATGGAAGTATTCCTTTTCTAATACTTCTGAGTTCCTTGCTGGCATGTTTAGTGCATTCTTCAGCTCGGGGATGGGGATTTCATACAACTTTTCATTACTTTCCTTCATTTGTTATAGAGTTTATTAATGCAGGAGTTCTACTAGAGAGAGGTTTGGTCCTGAATTTATTGTTATATTTACAGTAGAAAGGTACTGACTTACCTAAGCTATTCAGTGCCATTTGTTGTTTGTGTTCATGCAAGTTAGCATGCATGTATTTAACACAGGCACACACATAAGGCACAAGAGTGTTACGCATGCACAAACACACTACTCCATTAGATGTTCTTCGTTCCCCATTGCTGCAGTCCTTACTGTTGGTAAAGTCCTAATCTGTCGGCAATACCAGAGTATTTAATTTTCAACTGCATACATTTAACCAAAATGCAACTAATTTAAAATTGCCGCATGGTCCGATGCAGAAGCAGTTTTGCGAGTGCAGGTTGGCGTTCTCAAAATTTCCAGGCGAGTTTCAGATCCGCAGAGTTGGCTAAGTACCCGTTAGAACATTTTGGTTTTTCTTGCCTCAGTATTTAACCGGATGTCAGAAAATGAAACTGTACATATTGTGGGAAACAGATACCTCATAGGGATTACCATACCTTTATGATGAATACCTTGTTTAGGAATGCCTTTCAAAACGTAAATGTTGGTTTTAGCTCTTGTGCTAGGTTTAACATTCCACTTTTATTGTAAGGAGGTTAGATCAAGATGCCAGGTTAGTGTTTTGTAAGCAATGTTAATTTTAAAATGGCTGATGCTATTTTTGTATTTAAAATAAAAGCAACTATAACTAAGAAGCCTAGGGTTGATGAACGGCAGTCCCGAACACCGGTTCTTTAGAAGGCTCAGTGGAGCCAGAGGTTTTGCCAGGAGTTTTCATGGAGTCTCAGGCAGAAACTTTACTGTTACAGGATGTGCCTTCTCAGGAGGTAGGCCAGGCTGAGGGGCTTCTCAGGTAACTGTTCTTCCCTCTCTTCCCAAGGTAGTTAGAGCCTCCTTCTGTTGCCAAAACTTCTTTGAGAGGTAGGCCAAGTTCAGCTTCAGTGGGGGCTTCTCCTAGCATTTCGGGTGCTGTACCTAAGAAACATATGCTTAAAATGGCAGAAGATTTGATTACTATGATTAGAGGTTCTATGCCCCCTCCTGATAAGAGGCCTAGGGTGGAACCGGAGTTTGATAGTTTTGAACAGTGTTCAGAGGCTTCAGAGTCTTCTGCGGAAGACTTGCAGGAGTATCCTACTTATTCTGATTCTGATGTGGATGATTCCACTCCTACAGCTTCTCCTCCTGAGGATTTCTCATTTTCAGAGACTCTGCATTCCATGAGGGAGCACTTTAAATGGGAAGGCCAGGATTACTCTGATTCCAGGAAAAGGCTTAGGGAATTCTTGTTTTTACCCCAGCATAGGCCCTTAGCTATTCCTCCTGTGTTGAATGTGGTGGAAGATGTTTTGCAGAGGCTTCCTGAACCCTGACTCTTTGCCTCCTGCTCCTGTTAAACCTGATAGGTATTATAGGGTGCCCGAAGCTCATAAGTATTTGTTTAAGAGTCCTAGGGCGGACCCAGAAACTGTTTCTCAGGGGCCTAAAGGTGTTAAGGCTTCTGTGGTTAAAATCCTGTTCCCACTGATAAAGAGGCAAGGGCTTTGGATAGGTGGGGAAAGAAAGTGTATACTTCTTCCACTCTAGCCATTGAATTGTCAGTTTCACATGCTAAAATATCAGAATTATCTCCTTTCACAATTGAAATCTAAGGTGGATGCTTTGGCGAAGGTATTGAGTGTAAAGAGTTGCTGGATTTGGTTCATGTGTCTGAACAAGTGGGTAAGCATTCTTTGCAATGTGGTTTTGATGCTGTACAGGCCTCCTCGAGGGTGGCTGCTACTAGTTCTGTTCTTCGCAGGCATGCCTGGTTGAGGGATCAGAATTTAGCTGAGCATGTTAAGACAAGGATTTTGGATGCTCCTTTACAGTCTGATGTGTTGTTTGGATCGCCTGTGGAAGCAGTTTTAAAGAAAATGGAGGACAAAGCTAAGTCTATGCAAACTGTTAAAGATTTTTTGCAGGTGCAGCCACCGAAGTTTAGTAGAAATTGGCCTGCTAAGGGGTGGACATATCCTGCTTATGATTCCCAGTCTAGGGGTAGGTCTAGACGTGGTAGGGGCAGGGCTCAAGGTTCTTTTAGGCCTAGAACAGGGAGTTCACCTGCTCAGACTTCTGGTGAGGGCAGGGGTCAGTCCTTTCGTAAACAGACCCAATGACCTGCCTTTTCAGCTGCCAGTAGATTCTCGCAGACAGATGTAGGAAAGCTAATCTGTGCAATTTATTTAATTTTCAACTGCATACATTTAACCAAAATGCAACTAATTTAAAAATTAGTAATGAGCATTACTTTTTAGAGTTCTCAGAATTCGTGTGGATCCGGCAGCATTGCTAAAAACTAGAAATTATGATTGTACTTCTATGCAGATTATACAAAATTAAACTGTACATATAGTCTACAGACTTGAGCAAGTTTTTGTGACATGCCTTTATGATGAATGAGTTTAGGAATGCATTTCAAAACTTAAATGTTTTTTAGCTCTTTTCCGAAGGTATTTGTTATACATTCCATTTTTATTGTAAGGCTTTGTTAAATCAAGATGCCATTTTAATTTTCGACGTACTTTGTACAGCAATGTTAATTTTAAAGGCTGTGCTATTTTTGTATTTAAAATAAAAGCAACTATAACTAAGAATCCTTTATTAACGCATTCTATGAACACCTTCAGGAATGCATGGATCATGCAATCCCAAATAAAACCAAGTCCCAATCCTCCAAAGCCAGACGTCCTGTCTGGTGGACCCCAGCCATAAACAAACTATACAATAGGAGGAGGAAGCTACTACATGATAGAGCAAAATCCCAAAAAGGGAAGGCATCTCTGATCAGTATTAGCAAAAAACTACGGGCACACATAAAATCGTCTAAGGCCAGCTTTGAGAGAAAAATTGCACAGGACACTAAGGATAATCACAAGGCTTTCTTTAGTTATGTTAGGAACCTGGGTGGGAATTCTCAGATATACTCAGAATTAGTCCAAAATGACAAAAAATACACCGAACCCACAGACATTGCCAACATCCTAGCTGACAGGTTCAGCAAACTCCCAAAAGGGCAAATATTTATCCCAGCAGAGTGCTGCCCCCCTGACATCTCAGATGCTCAGGTAAGAGCTGCCCTCTCCAAAGCAAAAAACACAGCATCAATGGGACCAGACGGTGTCCCAGGCTGCGTCCTACATGAACTCCAAGAAGAGCTAAACCCAAACATAAAACTACTGTTCAATCTTAGCCTTACTACAGGATATGTACCCAAAGAGTGGCGTACAGCAACAGTGGTCCCTCTCCACAAAGGTGGTGCCTCAACGGATCCTGGAAACTATCGCCCCATAAGCCTGACTAGCTTAGTCTGCAAAGCTATGGAAAGGATCATCATGGACCTCATAAATAAAGATATTGGGGACCTACCGACACTGGATCCTACCCAGTTCGGCTTTGTTAAGGGCAGATCCTGCCTCTTAAACCTGGTTGATTTCTTTGAAACAGTCACCAAGGCCATTGACGAGGGGAAGGTGGTCCACACAGCCTACCTGGACCTCGCAAAAGCCTTCGATATAATACCCCACTCGGGCATTATAGATAAGCTCACCAGCTTAAATATGAACCCCTATGTCACTAGATGGGTTGCAAACTGGCTCAAGGACAGAACCCACATGGTTAGAATTGCTGGAGCCATGTCAGACTCCAAACCAGTTACAAGTGGTGTCCCACAAGGCTCAGTCCTGGGACCTCTCTTGTTCAGTATATATTTCTCGGAGGTACAGGCCAACACGGAAGGACTGTGGCTGACTAAGTTCGCAGATGACTGCAAACTGGGCGCCATAATCGACTATCCAGCCGACACAAGCATCCTCCAAAAGGGCCTCATAGAAACAGACAACTGGTGCCAGAGCCATGGCCTCAAGCTAAACGCCAAAAAGTGTATAGTCATCCCCTTTGGCAAAAACAAAGTGCCCACAAATTACCACATAGGTGGTAATCCATTAAGTACAGAAGAAGTAATTAGGGACCTGGGGACCCAAGTTGATAGCAATCTCTCATTTGACAACCATGTGGCCAAAGTGGTTAGAAAAACATTTTATATAGCCCACCTAATCATGAAGGGATTCACATCTAGATCAGGGGAGGTCATCGTGCCTCTTTACTCATCCCTCATCAGGCCCATAATTGAGTACAATGCCCCTTTCGGTATGTACCTTACCAGACACCTGCAGCAACTGGAAAGACCCCAAAAGTACCTCACCAAGAGGATCATAGGGCTGAAACAGATGCCATATGCTGCCTGGTTAAAGCAACTCCAGCTCTACTCAGTGGCATATCGCCTGCTCAGAGGCGATCTGTGCCTGACGTATAAAGCCATGTCTAACCCGAAATTAATGGACATGCTGCACCTCAGAAAATCCAAATCCCATCGAGCTACGCGCTCGAGAGACTTGAACCTCAGCACTGAAATAAATAGGACATGCTGGAGGAACAGATTCATAACCCAGAGGCTCCCTTCACTCTGGAATAAAATCCCAGTCCAGGTTAGGCAGAGTCCCTCATTGACTCTCTTCAAGAGGAATCTTGATGAGTGGATGGGAGATCGTAGGTTTACCCCGGGTATCACTTCTGTGTCACTGTTAGACAGAGGCACAGTATACTAACCTCGAAAAAGGGCATAGCAAAATTAATTTAAAATGGGTGGCGAAAGCCAAACACACTCTGGCTAGGCTTATAAATGCCCTACGGCAGATAGCCTAGTATGAACCTATGAACCTATTAAGTAAATCACAGTCTGCACAGTTCAGGTTTTGATTTTAGGTGAATAGGCTTAGGTCAAGTCAATGATGCTACTAGACAGAGTTAGTCTGTTGCAGTACGAATTAAATTTTTGTGATTTGTAATTTACTGTATTGTATATCAGTATGATTTTAAAGTCACTATATGTATGTAACATTTAAAATGAACATTACACATGCCTAGATTTGTAGTTGGCTTATCTAGTACCAGTTGTTGCTCCATGATCTAGCGACCCTCCACTCTAAGTTGAGGAGCAAAAAGAAAAAAAATAATAATGTCTTCTACTTTTAAAAACTGTTGCTTGTTACAGCTTATACCACACATGAAGAGGACTGAAGCAAGTACTTCAGTGCTGATAGCAAAACTAGTATCAGAATTCATTGTCATACTGGCATTCAGAAATGCCGACATTGAAGTGGATGCCTGTACTGTACTGTACTGTTGACTGATTAGCATCTACACCTTGCACCTAGGCAGCTACACCCTTTGTCGCACCCTAGCTACATTTCTTCATGAGCAGCACTTAAAATAAAATAGTAAAACATTACTTAGCAGATCTTTTCAAGCAAAAGCTATGAATTCCTTTTTTCAATTAACACATTATATTGGCATGGACGTGTAAAACGTCCCAAGACATTGGTGTGATCACTGTACTATGACAAGGAGAAATTTTGAGGTTATTGATGACATTTATTCAAAGTCCCACTAGGCTTGGGGCCTCTTATTAGAGGAGACCTGAGGTGGTGTTTATACAAACAAGGGAAAATTTGGCCAGGGCAGCAGAGACCTTCACTAGTCTTTTCAGTAAGTACTGTGGGATCTTTTACATCCACCCATGCTACCACTAAGGCAGACAGGTGTGACCCCATTTTAACATCTCATCCAAAGGATGATGCACTCAGTAATGCAGCAGCCTCTAATGCGACACTGCAGTTTAAGCAATTGAAAATGAATCCAGTCACCTGAAGTGGGAGTAAAACCCACAGCTTTTTGATCTTTCAGTACCAAAGATGTGTGTGCTGCCTATTGAGAAGCTAACATAGCTCAGCACTACTTCCCTGAACATGCAGCTCTGCAGAAGGGGCTTTTTGATGCAGTGTGGTAAAGAGTGTCATCAAAATTTAAAAAAAAAAAAAAAAAAATTAAAATGGGATGGGTAGTGGGGCCTGTGTTCAGAACCCCTCTTATGAGGACTTTGTGTCTCACACCCATTAATTTGCATTGTAGCCCTGAAGTTGCTGCAGCTTGGGTATATAGTATCAGTTGTTAAAAAGTTTTTGTTGCTTCAGTATACTGCTGTGCTACACAATGTGATGTATTCTGCACCGCACATTTCTTACTTATCTCCATTCTGACTTATATGTAACCTTTTGTGTGGCAAGCAATTCCTTCCATAATGTTATGAGGTTTCAGAAGCCAGCAACATGTTGTGCTGTTATTTTTAGATTTTTTTTTCTCAACTTTTGGTTTCCACGTCATGCATGTGCAGTAGTGACATTATCTACCCAGGGAGATTTAGAAACAATTGGAGTGTAGTAGAATGTCAGACATAAAGTTCAGACCTTCCTGAGCGACTGATATGACAACAAGGTGTATATAAAGTCACTTAAGGGAACTGGCACAATAACAAAGGATAGCTAGAGAGTGTGTGAATTGTTCCTTATAACAGCTAAAATAATTATGTTCCAGAATGTACTATTGGAGGACGTTTGATGAAAATGTAATTTCAGAAAGCTGCACATGCAGGAAGTACAAGGTATTCCTTTGACTAAACTTAATTTACCATTTCTGCTTCTCGGTGTCTTATCTTATGACTTGTTCTAAATTTGTTCTAAGATTGTTCATTTGTGTACTTTTTTTTTTTTATACAGAAAATGCATTTTTTTTCAGTCTCTTGTACCCCTCACAGAAGATTACAAGGTGTCTACTCTACCCATGGTCCCTAGTTATTCACTCTTCAGCTACCCATGGTCCCCAGTTATTCACTCTTCAGCTACCCTGGGGCAACATGCATTCCCTAATTTTGCCCCAGGCAGGCTCAGTACCTCTGTGGAGCATGTATGATTATGTATGTATGTCAAACATACATCTAGCTCAGCACACTTTAGGGCTTTCCTGTTCATACTCCCAGAATGTCTGCATATGATCTATTTGGTCTCCACCAAGATGCACTCGTGCACCAGTCTCCCTAATCTTATCTCAGTGAGAACAGCAGTCCTCTAGTTCATGAGTCCTATTGCCTACACTTGACTAAATGTTACACTGCAACCAGTGGGCTGGATGTCTTGATCCTGTATGTATTGCGATTTAAACAGTGTTTCAGGTTCTGTGGTGTTTCCTGGTTCTGTACTGATGAGGGTATTACTGCATAGTCAGCTACATCCGTCTTTGTTCTATGAATTTAAAGCATCCTGTCAGCAAGTATAAATTGTTTCCTAATGTCATCAGACGTTTGCTTCAGCAGTAGGTGTTGTGTAATAGCATTGCAATGAGTGATTTTAAAGGCAAAACTTCCTTTTCTTAGTATTTATCATGTCCTTAGTATAAATGTAATACTGTAAATCATTATCTTCAAAATCTGTTGTTTTAGTAACTGACTACATAATAATGATTCTTTTTTTTTTTTTCTTTTTTTTTTGACATTTGTTAACCGGGTTGGTCCAACTGTGCCAAAAGCCCTTTTTCAGTGGAGACCCGAGGAGAAAAGTTCCAATCCACATACAAACATACAATAACATAATGGTACAGAGTACAGTTCCCAAATCTAAGGAGACAAGTCTACATACAAAAGCATAATACATTAAATGTTACATGGACAATTCCCATTACAGTAATATACAATGTAATAAAATGTAAAATATGTTATGTAACAAAACGTATCACCCGGTAAAAGACATAGCAGTGGTAAAACAGTAGTGAAGGTATAATTTTGAAGCTAAAGGTTCCATCCGTATCATGCCAGAAGTGTAAAAACACTGTATTACATGTCATATAGTAAACAAGAGAAATGAGGAATAAGAGAAACAGGAGGAAATAATTCTAATAGATTTGAAGAGGAGTGAGGCAAATAGAGAGGAGGTAGAGATTAAAGAGATGTCAAGTGGGAGCTTGGCATGGGCAGGTCCAAGTATTTAGGAAATAGTTTTAAATTTCTTTTAAACTGGTGTAGTTGAGAGATATTTCTTAGGTTAGGGGGGAGTGAGTTCCAAACGTGTGTTACAGAGTACTTGTAAGGGGACTTTCCAATGTTCTTTTTGGGTTTATAGATGTTAAGAAGATGTCCGTCATTTGAGTGAGGTCAGAGGGGGATGTATTTACCATAAAATGGGTTTCATTTTCCTCACTAAATCTATTAATTGATGAATGTGGTTCCATAAGCCTAATCATTTTAATGATCTGTTTTTATATTGCTGATTTCTAAGAATGTTACAGGTTAACGTTACATTTTCTGTGAACATTTTTAGGGCGCTTTATTCATAGCAATAAAAAGTTAGTTTTAATTATTTTTATCTAATTATTTATTTAAGATTTAGCATTCATGGAGTAGTGGAACTGGATGTTGTGGTGAAAATGTGCATTACTCATGTAATTACATTAAATCAAGTTATTCCTCTATGGGGAAGGTCTGATTCATGCAGGCTTCAAGTAAACCTTAAGAAGTCTGCCCAGACTGGAACCTTTAGCTAGAAACACGTACATTTATTTCATTTGCATCAGTCTCTATTATTTATAGTGTATGGCAGAGAAACTAAAAAGTATAAGCATTTTAGTGAAAACTACAAATACAAAAGCATGTTGTGTGGTATGGCGGTTAGAAAGCAGAACATGTCTGATGATCATCTCCCATTTTTATTTTTCTTGATTAGAACATTTTTCATTCTTGCCATAATAAGACCTTTTATAGAATGCACTGAACCTCTTGGAATGTACAGAATAAACTGGGTACTTTTGCGTTATCGGGGCAACAGTTGAAATGTGGTTAGACAGCTGGGAATGTAGTGTCTTCTCTGATGAAATGACTAGGTAATTGTAAAGTAGAAAAGGTATTTCTCTTTTGGATACATACTGTACATGTAATGTTAATTAATTAATATTATTTTAAGTAAAAGGTGTTGGGATTAACATTGGAAATGCATGGTAACACACTGTATTCAGAGGTCCTCAACCACAGTGATGACGTTTGGCCGTCAAAAGAATAGTTAAAAAAAAAAAAAAAAAGGGGGGGGCGGGGATTCCTGTTGGTATCAAGACTTTTCACCATGCACATAAAATAGAAATGTAGAAATATATGTGGGGGTGCACATGCAGTCATTGAGCCATAAAGATAGCTGAAAGGATGCGATCATCATCCTAGAAACAGCTGCTCAGTACTACTTTTTTTTTTTTTTTTTTGTGTCATCTACTGCTTTGAGAAGGATTCCTTTTTAAGGGGAACAACTCTTGTATTTATAAATTCATGTATGTATTATTTCACAAACTTAGTAAACATTTCATGTGAAGCCTAAGCCCAATCCCAAGTAGTGTTACCACCTCTCCCTCTTTGCGAGGGACAGTCCCACTTTGGGCATTGTGTCCTGAGAAAAAAACTAAAAAATGGCAGATGTCCTGAGATTTTAAGACAAAATAGATTTCTTAATTTTTCTTTAATAGTTGCATAAAACAGTTATTTTGTATCTGAAACACATAAGTATTGTAGGAAATAGGATAAGCAACTCAAATGCTATAAGATGAGCTTTTATTTTGCCAAAAAAGTGAAGTTCTGTCCTTTGCACTGGCCGTGGGTAAGTTTTGTCCTGCAAAATCTCACATTTCTACAAAAAATATCCCACTTTGGGCATTTGAAAAGGTGACAACCCAAATCCCAAGTGTTGTGGTTTTCAAGCACTTCGGAAGAAGGAAAAAAAAAAAAACGTACGTAGCCATCTTCACGTCACATAAACAACTTAGCACTAGCCCCTTAGAAGACAGAAATCAGTCTGAATAAAGAAACCGTCAACAATGTCACGGTGTAAAGTGGCGTTCATTCATCAACATTGTGATTTCTGCTGTCAGACGTGTTTGAAAACAATAGTTAATCATGAAAAACATTCTGTGTGAAGAGATCTGTTTATGTAGTTCTCTCTGAGTGACTAACAGTTTCAGCGCGACCGTTCAGCTGCAGACTACTACTGTCACATATTTGTTAACCAGATATCAGTACAGTGAATACAGTTAATTTCTTTCTTGTAAAATTAATTCTTTAAACAGATTACGAAAATATCAGGTTAATGCATATGCAAAGAAGCAGATTACAACTGAAGGATCGTGTCGACACTGTTGCCCTGATAACGGAAAAGTACCGAAAACTGAGTAGGGCCACTGTGCCTGAATCTCTGAATGGCAGTATACAGTACTATAGAGTATTATGCAGTATATGAAGAAAATACCTTTGCATTCCCTGAAATATCATTCTGATAGTGTAGCATTGGATTGTAGAATTATATGGACAGACCAAGAATTCACAAACACACACTGTAGCTCACTTGCTTCCTTCCTTTTTCAACATTCATCCTTTCTTCTTTTAGCAACAGTCAGTTTTTTTATTTTATTTTTTTATTTATTTATCATTTGTTGACCGGGAAAGTCCGACTAGGTTCCACAGAGCCTGTTTTCAGCGGAGGCCCGGGGAGAAATGCTCCAGTTTAAATGGCAAGTAGCTGTTTAATCCATTATTATTAGTCACAGCACCATGAGTATGCTCTGTAATGTACAGATATAGGCAAGTGATAAGGCTTTAAGGTGGCCTTTTGAATACTAACCATCTTCCTCCCCAAAAATCACACTGTTTTCTTTCTTTTTCGTGGTAGTCTCTTCCTCTCCCTGCTTGGAAGAATAGCCCAGTTAATTTCCAAAGATCATTTCAGTTAAACCTGGGGTATGAGCATACCTAATTGGAGGTCATAACTATGCCTGTGAACCCCAAAGCAAAGCTGCAGAAGTTTAAAATTTAATAAACATCTGAAGGCTGAGCACTTGGGTGTTGGTCTATGATCCTGAGTTGTTATGGTGGCATGTACCTTCTGCCTTATCCCAGTGTTAGGGCTACTGTTTATTAACAGCTTTACTTTATTCACCAGTAGGTGTAACTGCTAAAGCTTGATCTAGGTCAGGGTGCCCTTCCAAGTACGGCATTACAGTCAAGCAAACAGAAAATTGTAAGGTGTCGTTACAGCTATTGTCTCAGGAATGTTTATCTGTTCTCATCAACAGACAAGTAACCACTGAATGTAAACAGTTTCTGCTGCAGGCTTTGGAACTGTTGTATTCTGTGCACAATCACAAATTTGTTATATTTGAATACGTGTACATTTCTATAGGGAATGCTGACTGCAAAAAGAGCATTATAAAGCTTAAGGAAATGCAGAAAGTGCGTGGGTAGTATATTCACATCCTTAATTAAAGTAGGCAACTTTGTATAGCAGTTGTTTGCAATCTATGTTTTTTACTTTTGTCTGTCTTGCACATATGGAATAGTGCATGATTTGGTGAAATGGACAGTAGATAAAGTAGTCTGCATACATTTTTTTTCTCTGTAAGCAAAACTACATTACATGTACCAGCATGGCAATGTAGATGGGTGTACATTGCTTCCAGTGATCATGAATTCAAGAAATGCACATGCTTTTTCTCCTTCAGTTGTGGGAATCTCTAAGTATAAAAAGACAAATCACACTGGCTTTGAACATTACTTTCTTAGGTTTGTTACAATAGTGTCCTAGTAATAGTAATAATAATAATACCTATTTGTTAAACAGGTAGGCCCACTGGACTTGGTCCCTTTTCAGGCACAGCCTGGGAGCAATGTCTAGTTAAGTGACTTGCTCAAGGGCACACAGTAAACACATTAGAGTTGAGGGAATCAAACCTTGCACCACAGGAACTAAAACTCGCAGTCTTAACCTTTGAGCCAATTGCTATGAATATGCATTTTTGTCCTTACCTTTATTTTGTACTGAATGCATCATTTTATCTGCTAAAAATATTTCTGCCTCTGATAAACATTTCCTTTTTCATCTGGTGAAGTTGTCCGGTTCTGTAATACTGTATCGCTGTCTGCTTTTGCCTAAGTGGACTGTCAGTTTGTGGGGCGTTTTTACTTTTCGCCCTTTGTGTTGCTAGGGCACACATGCCAACATACATGTATGAAGATAGATGCTCAGTGCAAATATCTTGAAGCATGCAAGGCATACTACAGGAGTCCCAGAACACTTTCTGCATACTGCAGGTATCTCGAAGTGCAAGTTGCAGATGTCATTGAAACTGAACACTACAGATATGTGTTAAAAGTCTCTTGTGCATATTACAAGCATCACAAGGTTCTCTTTGTATGTTATGTATGTCTGTGTGTACTTTGTGGACACAAGCTGTTTTCAAGCAATTTTTGTACACTACAGATATCTAGGAGTAACTTTTGTATGCTAGAAATGATAGAAGACTCCCCTCCATTACACTTCAGAAGTGTCAATGCATCTTCCATGCATTAAGGGAGTATTAAATAAACCTGCTTCACTGGCATACAGGGTTAAAACCCTAACTGTACCCTAGGTTACTCAGAATCAATTAGAGGCTCAAGTGCTTGATGGTGCATGCAGGAAGGTTAGGCTTGTCCGTGTCCATCGTGGGGGGGGGGGTGTTGCTTGCCACTTGGCTTGTGCCATGCCTCTAATGACATGGTCTTGGTGTGGAAACTGGAGGCCAGTCATTATATGGGTAGCCTATTCCAGGAAGGATGTTGGCATTTCCACCCAAATCAGTGGCAGCATGCTCATGGAAAAGGGGACATAGGCAGACCTTGTGGTGATGCAAGTGGTCATGTTGACACCAGGGGAGTGGTTAGTTCAAAAAGAAAAGCTGTCATTGCAAGGATGCCATTTGGTGGGAGCACAAAGCACCCTCATGGCTGCATGGATGCCCCTGGCCAGGGTAGTGTCTTACCATTGGGAGGATTGTTCATCATCAAGCATTGGTGCCAAAAAAATAGTATTAAAGTATCCTGCAAACATTGTAGATATGTCAGGGTATCCTTCATTCAGTGCTCCAGCAACAATACTGTGAGCCCAAATCTGAATCCATCCATAACCCCATTTTTGCACATGGCAGCAGAGTGTCACTTCAACAGTAACAACCATCTAGAGTTGATGCTAAACATCACTAGGTGGCTAGCCTATTTTTTTTCTAGATTCTAGTGCCAGAAAAGGAAAGCAGTCATTCTTACCAAACCTTGATTGTCTTCCTTCTGAACAACATTTCCATAGCTTATTTAATTATTTGTTTATTATTTTTTTTATTTATTTTCATATATGTGTACGTTATTTACCTGGATAGGTCAGGTGGAAAAAGTAACTTTTGAGTGGAGTCCTGTGGAGAGGAGTTCCATGCGTTTTACCATAATAAACTATGGATAATGTAAGTACAGGTGAGGCAGGTGTTGAACACAATAAAGTTAACAAAAAAAAATACACTACTAAATCTGGAATATCGTTGTTATGGATCTGTGCTGCTGTTTATTCCATGTACAATATTTAGAGCTTGTTTTCAAAAGTGGAAAACTAGTGGGGTGAGTAGAAGAAAAGCAGGAGTAAGAAGTGGTGGAAGCCTGTGTCTGTGGTGCAGAGGGATGAAGCCTTTACTGCAGCTCAGGTAACTGGGGTTCATTTAGCTGCTCAAACAGTGAAGGAGCCAGGCAGGGTGGGGGGAGAAGTGATGGGGTATGCCCTCTTGCCTCTTCTGGGAGGGGGGAATCTCTTAAATTTAGGGGAGCATTGGGTGGTGTGATCTCCTTCGTGGACATTAGACAGAGCATGACTTGTACATTAGTAAGGTGACATTCTCCATGGACAGCCCATTACTTGCTTCTCCCCAGCTCTTAGCAGAGTGTGTACAGTTAAGGCTGTCAAGAAAATGAGAAACTGCCAACTGCCCTTGATGGCTTTCTAAATGATTACCCTCCCAGTTGACCTTTAACCCAGTAAAAAGTAACAAATAAGCTGACTGGCTAGGAAGTTGGTATTGGTTGACAGGCAATATGGCTAAAAAAAACCCCAAAAATAAAGTCATTAATATTGATGTAACTGTATGGAAATAATGGTACTGAGTCAGTAAGTACCTGTTTTAGGTAAACAGCTACATAAAAATAGACATGGTGAAGTAAAGATGAGAAAAAAAAAATAAAAGCAAGAGGAGAAGGGAAGTGAAGGAGAGTAGGTGTTTTGATCCTTGGTGGTTTGTTTGTGTCTTTTGGCTTTTCCCAGTTAGGGGTCGCCACAGCAGAACTCCGGTCCGCTAATGATTGGCAGTAGAGTTTTACGTGCTGGCTTGCTGGGCCTAAAGCACAACCTTCAACAAAGGAACGCCCATTCACGCATGTCGCCCACAGAAGACGCTCTAACTGAGAATCGAATGGGCAACGTCTAACTGTGAGGCGACAACGATACCGCAGCACCACTACCGCAGTATGTTTTGATCCTTGGTGGTAAAGGGGCATTTATGTACTTAAAGTTCCCTAGCTCTAGGAAAACAGTTAAAAAGAAGGCCCATTATTAGCATATGAAAATGGGGTGGTATGGTGCACATTGTTTTGAAAGATGAGAAAATGCAAGGATTTAAACAAGGGAATGATGGGCAGTTACCTGTTGCAGGAAGAAGTTATTCCAAATTTTAGATTCATTGAAGGAATACATTTCATTACCAAATCTATTGCTGAATATTTTTGAACTTTTAACTGAATAGCATTTAGTGATTGTAATGACTGATTTGGTACTTGTATGTTATTGCTTTAGTAAGGACATCGCAGTTTGTGAAAAGTATTTTTATAAACCAGAATAAGGTGGTGGAATGCTAGTCAGTTGTTCAGAGTTGAACACTTGATTGTTTTTATGGTTTAGTGTGTGGAAGCTAGGGTTGTTTAGAGCTAAACATTCATAATATTAGCCATCCACAGCAGTGATCTGCATTATGTGCTCTGCGTTTCAATGGAAAATGTAGCCTGATGACTTAAGAGAAATTGAGGAGGTAAGATGTACTTTTCTTGTACATGTGCAGAAGTACAATATAATTGCCAGAGGTGTAGCTTGCTATTCTGGTGCTTAGGGCCACACCTCCCTAACTTTAAGTTGAGGAACAAAAAAAATGTATGCCTGGTTGCCACACATGGGGTTGTATTTGTTAAAAGCTCTTCTCTCTTTAAGCTGTAGCAACTGCATGCTAATACCTGTCGCACAGAGTGCTAAAACACTTCAGCACAAGTGTAATGCTGGCATTCAGATGTATTGTATTAAGTTGTTTCAATGTCTATATCAATGTTTTTTGCAGTATTGAGGGATAGATTGAAAATACTTCTTCCAGTGTGCTAGGACGTTTCTTTTTATTTTGCTATAGGACAGTACTACCTAAAACAAGAATGAAGTCTGTCTTATGTAAGTGGATTTTGTCTTATAGGCCTGTGGTTTTACACGTAGGATAGAAATTTACTTGGCTACACCCTTTTTTCTGTAGTAAGGCAACCATCATATCCTTCAGCAAGAAAGGTATAGTCCCATGCATTTTGCCTTGCTACTTCGGGACCTTCATTTGTTACTTGGTGTCATTATCTAGTCTTTTACCTTTCAGAGGAGCAAGCCCCTGAATTGCACTTTGGTTAAAGTGCTAATGCGCTGGAGAAGCTTACGACACATGTCCAGATTTTATTTGTGGACTGTAGCAAATGGGTAAAATAAAAGTCAATATATAACATTTTAAACATTGTGTTTGTGTTTGTGTGTGTGTGTGTGTGTGTGAGTGTGTGTGAGTGTGTGTGTGTGTGTGTGTGTGTGTGTGTGTGTGTGTGTGTGTGTGTGTGTGTGTGTGTGTGTGAGTGTGTGTGTGTGTGTTTGTGTGTGTGTGTGTGTGTGTGTGTGTGTTTGTGTGTGTTTGTGTGTGTTTGTGTGTGAGTGTGTGTGTGTGTATTAGAAAGTCAGAAAACCTAGCCAGATGAAGGACTGTATTTGCTGTAGTATAGTTGAGGAAATTAACCCCTTTTGAGTTTAAACTTTATTTTTGGGTATTGTGTGTGTGTGTCTGTTTGTCTAAGTAATGAGCTCACAAAAAAAACAAGGATAACACTTTTTATCCTTAGCCCTGCCTTTCTCTGTTGAGCATTTCCCAGGAAACACTAAGCATCTTAGAATCTGTATCTCGTGTTCAGTTCACCTCAGAATAAGCACTAGTACTTGTCAGTGAAAAAAGGAGGTGATTGTTCATTTGTTTTGCATTACTGACTGCCATTCTAGCCATTAGTGCAGAGGATTAAAGTTACACCAGTTAGTGCAGAGGATTAATGCTGTAAGCTTTTAACAAGCTGTTGCTTGTATTCCAGAGGTTCAATTCCCTCGTCGTCCATTTGCCTCCTGTTTGACTCTGAGAAGTCAGTTAACCAGACAGTGCTCCCAGGTCACTGCAGAAATGGGGCACTTGTGTCTCGCGAGCTTAATCTGTAGCTTTAATTATGGACTTGCTAGTGAAACTGCTAATAAATATAATTCCATTTGTGAAATGCATTTGGTTCAAAATTTGGTATACCAACATACATAGGTGCCTTGTTGAGGACTATTACTGTTGTATAAGGTGGCAAGTTATTTTTTCCCCAAGTTCCAGTGACCCAGCAGTTAATTATATGCATCACGTAGCTGGGAGGACAGCCCTCTACACAGGTATGTGGGTGGATTGTTTCCCTACAAAAAAAATTAAATAAATAAATTCCATTGTTTAGCAAAAATAGTCTTGCTTTCAGTGAGGATGCTGTAATGTCATCAGACGTTTGCTTCAGCAGTAGGTGTTGTGTAATAGCATTGCAATGAGTGATTTTAAAGGCAAGACTTCCTTTTCTTAGTATTTATCATGTCCTTAGTATAAATGTAGTACTGTAAATCATTATCTTCAAAATCTGTTGTTTTAGTAACTGACTACATAATGATGATTCTTTTTTTTTTTTTCTTTTTTTTTGACATTTGTTAACCGGGTTGGTCCAACTGTGCCAAAGGCCCTTTTTCAGTGGAGACCCGAGGAGAAAAGTTCCAATCCACATACAATAACATAATGGTACAGAGTACAGTTCCCAAATCTAAGGAGACAAGTCTACATACAAAAGCATAATGCATTAAATGTTACATGGACAATTCCCATTACAATAATATACAATGTAATAAAATGTAAAATATGTTATGTAACAAAACGTATCACCCGGTAAAAGACATAGCAGTGGTAAAACAGTAGTGAAGGTATAATTTTGAAGCTAAAGGTTCCATCCGTATCATGCCAGAAGTGTAAAAACACTGTATTACATGTCATATAGTAAACAAGAGAAATGACGTGTCCAACCTGCAGCCCGCGGGCCACATGCAGCCCTCAGAGCTCTTCCATGCCGCCCGTGACCTCTAACTGCAACATCGATGTATACATGCCCCAAAATACTTTTTTTGTTTTGTGTGTTTCACGTCCATGACCTATAACTCTAACGTCTGTGTGCACATGTGCCAAAGCACCCTTCTAGTTTTGATTTTTTGCACCAAAGAAGGATCTGTGTGTTCGCACCATTATTTTGCACTGAAGAATGTGTGTGTGTGTGTGTGTGTGTGTGTGTGTGTGTGTGTGTGTGTGTTCTCGCTGAAGAGGGACTCGTGTATAGATCTGCTGCCATTGCCTTTGAAAGGGACAGCACTTACCTGTGTTAATAGGCAAGTATGGAGTGAGTGCATGCATGAAAGCAGTGTGTGTGTGTGCGCGCATGACACAGAGACAAACACATGCACAAGGAGACTAACGGCGCTCAATCTGCCTACTGAACACAAATAAATTAGCTCACAAATATATCGTACTATTGTACATTAAAAGTACACTTTCATTAAATTGCAGGTTTCCTGACAGAGAGTGTTGTATTGAATATGAAATCATACCTCTCAACTGAATGGATTTTTGAAAAATGTCTAGATTTTTGCCACATCTTCCAATTTCTTTTGCTTAGGAAATAAAAGTAGTCATCCAAGGTAATGCAGTTCCTGGGAGTAAGAATGAGACAGCAGCCTATGGTTAATGGGTCAGTAGTGGATTGATTTTGTGGGACTGTAGCATATAAAGTTGTATTGCTTTTTCTGACAAACAAAAAAGCACCCAGTACTGTTTTGCCATTGGCAGATTGGACAATAATAAGCATAGCTTTGGTGGATCATCAATACTGGCAAATCAGGTGGGCACAGTGTTTGTTTGTGTCTTTCGGCTTTTCCCGGTTAGGGGTCGCCACAGCGGAACTCCGGTCCGCTAATGATTGGCAGTAGATTTTTACGTGCTGGCTTGCCGGGCCTAACGCACAACCTTCAATGAAGGAACGCCTATTCACGCATGTCGCCACACAGAAGACGCTCTGAGAATCGAACTGGCAACGTCTAACTGTGAGGCGACAATGCTACCGCAGCACCACCACCGCAGTAGGTGGGCACAATGTCATTTTTTAAATGTTGGGGGTTTTAGTATGTATGTGTGTGTTTATGAAGATCTGTACTTAAAACAGGTAAGTAACTTGATTTTCATGAGGCACTTGTTACATAATTGGTGTAGACGTAATTTGAAAGTGTGTTAGTTATTTCCATTTACTATTTGGGCGTATACACGCTTGTTGATGTAGGGTGGTATGGATGACTACCCTTATAGAAGTTTTTATGGTTTCATAATTACATTTCTGACAAAGTTGAACAGTTCACAGAAAACGAGGAATTGTTCCAATTGGTACCTTCTGGGTCAACTGTTGTAGAAAAGGAGGCTTAAGCTTGTTTAAATGATTTGCATTTCCTGAGATCTGGAATGATTTAATTTGTAAAGAATAACTGAAATTTAGAAACTGAACTGATGTGTGGGTAAAATTTATAACTCAAATTGGGCTTTACTTACACAATATCTACAAATTTGCTTTTTCTTTTTAAAGTTTATTTAAATAATAATCTTATTAAGAATTTTTTGTACCTGCAAGTCCTCTAAAGCAGGAACTATTTTTCTTTGGCCATGACCCTGGATATGGAATCAATTTAAGTATATGAAATCATGAATGCCAGTTTGTTACATTGTCTGATTCATTTGTAAGTTCTTACAAAGCTTACGGCCAAGAGAGCAACATCCCCCAATACTGAAACGAAACTGGCAGTGCCTTCAATAAGTACACTTTCTTCACATATTCCTGGTGAAAATTTATGATCACCCATTCAGTTATCCAGACTGGTTATAAAGGTGGTTAGGGATGTACTGTGCTTAACAGGCAAGTGCAACATATTTCAGAAACTGATCATGTCTGTCATGCCATCATCTTGCTGTGATAATTAGATCCCTTTCTTCTATTTAGGTGAAGGAGTTCAAATAGTGCGGGGTCATTCATAACACAGAAAGCTATGCAGAAATCACCAGTCAAGAGTTTGTATGACACCTAGTAGGGCGACTGAGCTATTAAGCCATCAGAGTAACTAAAGGTACAGAGACCAGAACTCTTGTGAGGAAACATTGAGGTCTCTCAGGCTGGGTTAAACGCTTTGTGGGGTACATTATATGGAGTCATAGACAGGCATTACTAAATGCAGTCTTGGGTATTCACTAACATTTCTATGGTATTACATTGGGATGAAATGGTTTAGGCTTGAAATGACCTCCAGGTTGATAGCCTAGTAATCTCCTATGCTATGCTCCTATATGTTGGGAGGGCTGCAACAGTAGATGATTATTAAAGACAGAGACTTACGGACTGTGGATGAATATGTATCTTTGTTTCAAAACCTGATACTTTGGTACTAGGCATGCCAAAAGTTGATTGTTTTAAGACAAAGCTTCTTGCCATTTGCAGTGGATGGATTTTTACATTTAATGGACAATGCTAGCAGTATGAGTGTGGTCCTGTAGTGATCTGAAGGATGCATGGATGAATCCATCTCTATTATATTTTTCAGATATTTTGACTTGCAGACAATTTCATTCAGTAAGTGTATCATGCGATTACTGAGGTTGTCTATTTTACAAGTAGGGGCTCCGTGTGTGTGAAAGAGAGAGAGATTCAATATGTATACTGAATATATTTTTGCAAATGGAATTCTTAGTTAAATAGGCCCCTCTTCTTGGACAAGTAGACTTGAGTAACCAATATTTCTTAGCCATCCAGCTAGGAAAGTTTAATATGTGGATTTTCCATCTGGTTTGATGAAGGCTGTGCTACATTTATGGCTGTCCATCCAGTTGTCGTGTTGCTGAACTACATTGTTTGTTAATGAGAGGATCTTTTTACAGAAGTTGAAGATTTTGTGTCAAGAACCTGTGCATACAAAGTGGCTTGTTTATGTTGCAATGAAGGCTGTGGTCTTTGTAGTGAGCGTTTTAAGTATAACCAGTATTTCTGAGGTACAGGAAGTTTCTTAAGGCAGCCACTTTCTTAGACTGGAAAGCAAGCCAGTGATGAAATTTATAGGGGTCAGTGAGAGACAGAGGAAAGCAAGAAGCTTTTTAGTCTGTTTGGATAACTAAGTGAACTTAGTCTTTGAACCTTTTGTGTCAGAAATGGTTGTAGCCTTTCTTTTGGCAGGGGGTTTTGCTGAGGCACATGCTAAAAGGGTTGTATCACTCAATAATGGCTCTTATAAAGGAAGAATACAGGAATGTTATGACCTCCTTGTCCCTGGATGAGATACTCTTACTAATGAGATGGGCCATGTAAAAAGCTTTCTGTACAACGGAGACAACATGGTGGTCAAAAGTCAGGTTTCTATCAACCTGGGTTTCCAAGCACCCCATGACTGATTGCTTGTTTACAACATTGTTATTAATGTGATAATTTGTGGGGATATCACTCTCTCCAAAGGGGGATGATGATGCATTTTTTGGCATTTAGCTTGAGGCCATGTTTCTGTTACCAGTCATTTGTTTGTGTGAGACCCTCTTGTAGCTTATTCAAAATTGTTTTATTAAGTCAGTAATGTGAATTCTTTACTTTATTACAAATTTGTTGGCTTATTTTTGTGGATTATAGTATTGTAGGACTGCTAATGTTAGCTGGACTGCTGGAGTGGTTTGCTAGTGCTGTAGTGAATATCTGTTTATTTGTAAAAAATGTGTATGTATGTGTGTGTGTGTGTATATATATATATATATATATATATATATATATATATATATATATATATATATATATATATAAAACTAAAATGTTAGAGTTAACTGTTAGATATGAGAATTAGAATTTGAAGGCAAATATTAGGCATTTATTACATTTATTCATTTTTTGAATGCACTTAGTACAGCCAGGAGGTCGACTTTGGTCACCTGAGGCAGCAAAAGAGTTAACTATATGATATATTTTATATGCGGCCCCAAGACAATTTCTGTTCACTCAATGTGGCCCCTGCAAGCCAAAAGGTTGGACACCCCTGCTCTAGCAGTTTGTTTTAGTAGTTTATTCTTTCCCGTTGATGCTACAGATGTAGCAAACCTGTCTGAACTGTGACATTTTGGGCTGTTTAGACATGGGTTCAAAAAGCGGGGAAGTTTCCAATCACCTTTAAGTCATTGCATGTTTATATTAAAGCTGCTATATAAAGAATGCTACCCATCATTAGGAAGCTCCTTGTCACACACAGACGTGAGCCAACACCTCAGATATGCATCTTGTGAGACTATCACTAAAGTGCCATTTGCTTCCCTTTAATGCAGTCACAAATGATCTTGAGTCTGTGGAACTAAATCTTTACATACACCCCTCCCTCAATAAGATATTTCTAAAACCTACTACCTTTACAGCTTGCTGCTTACCTTAGATAGTGGCTCTGGTAAGGTACTCAGTTCAAATACCCACATAGCATTGCAGACTGAGTGTCTGACTACTGCTTCATTAACTTTACCTTTTGCTAAGGTCATGATGCCAAACACAGCATATTGTGTTCTGCGGTGGTGCAGCGGTAGCGTTGTTGCCTCACAGCAAGAGGTTCTCCTGTTCGATTCTCTGATTGTGTTGGGAGTGCCTTCTGTGTGGAGTCTGCATGTCCTCCCCACGGTTGAGTGGGCATTCGAAAGGCATGTGTTGAATGGGCATGCCTTCGTTGAAGGTTGGGCGTCGGGCTGGCAACTCAACACCATAAAAGAAACAACTGCCAATCATTAGCGGACCGGAGTTCCGCTGTGGCGATCCCTAACCGGGAAAAGCCGAAAGACATACACATTTTATTCTTATTGTCTTGTTTATAATGTGGACCAGCTGCATCTCAAACCAAGAACAAAGTTGCATAGGCCCAGACAATATATAAGACTGTCACCTACTTAGTACACAGTGTAACACTGTTGAATCCCCCCCCCCCCTCAAACCTTTTCAACTGTAGTCTGTTCATGGGGTATGTATCAGATCCCTGAAGAATGGAGATTACGTTATGACTTCACAAGGGAAGCTCCAACACAGACTCTGTCCGCTATCATACCTTTAGCCTCACCGGTGTCAGCTGTAAAATCATGGGATATTAGCCTCACCAGTGTCAGCTGTAAAATCATGGGATATGTCTTGGTCAACATCATAAAGTATTTCAGCTTAGTGAAAGGTAACTCCTGTCTCCTTAATCTGGTTGATGTCTGTCCATATTGCTCATCTGGACTTCACTGAAGCCTTTCTTAGGATTCGCCATGCTGGCATTATTAACAAACATATTATTCTAATCTTTAACCTTTCTGTCACCTGTTAGGCTGGAAATTGGATCATTGATTTAGCTCGCACAATAAGAGTTGGTGATTGTTTCTTATCTAAAAGTCACATGACTGATGCTGTCCCACCAAGCTCCATCCTTAGTATTCTCTTCAGCAACTACTTCTCTGATGTGAACGCACACATCAGAGGTCTGTGGATAGCAAGTCTGCCGATGATTGTAAATCCAGCTCTACTACTGATCCCCCCCCCCCACATCCATTATTATGCTCTCCAAGAGGGACTTCTCTGATGTGAAAGCACACATCAGAGGTCTGTGGATAGCAAGTCTGCCGATGATTGTAAATCCAGCTCTACTACTGACCCCCCCCCCCCACATCCATTATTATGTCCTCCAAGAGGGACTTCTCTGATGTGAAAGCACACATCAGAGGTCTGTGGATAGCAAGTCTGCCGATGATTGTAAATCCAGCTCTACTACTGATCCCCCCCGACATCCATTATGTCCTCCAAGAGGGACTTCTCTGATGTGAAAGCAGACATCAGAGGTCTGTGGATAGCAAATCTGCCAATGATTGTAAATCCAGCTCTACTACTGATCCCCCCCACATCCATTATTATGTCCTCCAAGAGGGACTTCTCTGATGTGAAAGCACACATCAGAGGTCTATGGAAAGCAAGTCTGCTGATGATTGTAAATCCAGCTCTACTACTGACCCTCCCCACACATCCATTATTATGCCCTCCAAGAGGGACTTCTCTGATGTGAAAGCACACATCAGAGGTCTATAGATAGCAACTCTGCCAATGATTGTAAATCCAGCTCTACTACTGATCCCCCCCCCCACATCCATTATTATGTCCTCCAAGAGGGACTTACCTGATCCATCAGTTGGTGTTCTGACTATAGCTTTATGTTTAATGCCAAAAAAGAAACCAGTCCATCCTACTGTATCCCACATAATTGGGACCCCACACAAGACTGGCACACTCTTTAGAGATTTAGGTACCCCACTTAAGACTAATGGTTATTAGAGATTTAGGTACCTTCATCTGTAATTAACTATTGTTTAATCACCCATAAGTTGTATATTTCTTTTTTCCTTTTTCTTTTTTTAATGTTTATGGTGAAAACAGCTACAGCTATGGCTGAAAATTTACCCCCATGGTCTAGTACCTTTATGTGATTGATTGATAAATAAATAAGTAAATTTGGCTTCATGAGATTTGGTCAACAAAAGAAAATGTTTCATCTAACATACATTTCCACAAACTGATGTCATATCGAAAGATTTTGGTGATACCTGATAGGCTGTGCATATTTAAAAAGATAAAGACTGTCCATAAGTGTAATATGCAGCACTGGTTTTGTTTGTTTTTAAAAGTCTTGAAAATTCTCATTAATGTCCCCTTTAGAGAGTAGTATTGCGAATATAAGTGCCAGGTGCTGTAAATATGAAATAAATTAAAAAAAAAAATGTTTCTTTTTCATTCCTTGGTCTTGTACACCAAAAAACAATAATGGTCAAGAAATATCAGAGCTGGCCAGGCCCTGTGACACACCGCGATGACACCCTGACTTCTCCAATAAATAACCTGTTTTCAGATGTTGTTACATGTTGCTGTAGGGACAGGGTGGAAGAGGGTGGGAATGAGCAGCTGACACAAGGTCACTCAGGATAGCAACTTGGCTGGTGACAGGAGTCTAGGTGTATACCCCGCAGAAATATGCCTAATAAGCCTCTGTATGGAACAGCAGGGCACCACTTATCGGGCATAGCTTGTATAGGTAGCAGGTTTGCATGTACCCTGGTAGAGCTTTCAAGCCACTATGAGGAGAGTTAAGTAGGGGGCCCAACCCTCTGACATGCAGATAATGGCCTCCACTCCCAGTTTACTCATCTCTCATACCCGAGGATCAAAGACAGAAGAACTCACTCCTTCAGGGAATGAGTGGGCCATTTGAAAAGCCATGTGTAGGGCTAGATGGTCAATATATTGATCTGTAGCCAAAAGTATATTGTATGTCAGAGATTCAAAATTACTGCCTCAGTTGTTTTAGTATCCATTGATTATGTTATATACCACGGGGTATTTCAGCAAAGCAGAAATGAAATATTTTTATATTTATTTATTTATTTTTTAATATATTTATTTGATAACTAAGCAGGTGAACTAGTCCTTTGTGGACCTTTTTCAGCCATGTCTTATGCCAGAAAGGCAAAAGTATATGTAGCATACAGTTTACAGAAGCTAGCCAACTAGTATTTTTTAAGGAGAAGAGGAAACCAGAGTATTGCCTGATGAAACTCTTGCAGACCCAGGGAGAACATGGAAACACCAGAGAGGCAACAGTCAGAAGTCAGAATTACACTCCATACTATGTACATGTGAGACAAGATCCCATTATTACTGACTCACTGTGCTGACTGCAAAGTGTAGTGGTTTAACAGTCCTCTAAAACTATTTTGTACTTTGCCCACCAATACTGTACGTAGGTGCCATTTGTCTTGTTTGTTTGTTAACCTGGTGAGTGGACTGGCCACAGGGCTGTTTTCAGCCACAAAACTAGTATAGAATGAAGAAAATATAAAATGTATAACCTTTATAATAAAAATCTGTCCTAAGCTATATATATTTAAGAAGGCAGTTTGCTAGTGAGAATATTAAGAAAACGTTCATCACCAGTGCTGATATGAATGCAGACATTTGTTGTTTGTTGAAAATTTTAATGAAATTCTGCAAGGGCAGGGGTTCCTAACCTTTTAAACCCCAAGTCTTTGTAAATTGGATGTATTAGAGATGAGGTACAGGTAAAGGTATAATTAGCTGCTGGTTACTTTTGCTATGTTCTCACTGTGCAATGATACTGCAGTTTGCAGTTTCAGGTTGAGACCAGTCGGGGCTGTGCTGCAGACTCGAAATTTATGCATGCGTGGACTGTAACAGAGGCAGAAAGATTCAAGGCTTAGTGTCTTGGTTGCTGGATAGGCAATATGCTTATGTCTGGAGCCATAAGTTAAGGTTTCGCTTTCCCTAATGAGTTAGGACAGTAATATACATATGTGGCTCTGTGAATTTTGTTGGGGGGTGGTTGCCAGCCTTTGGCTGAGAAAGTCAGCTGAAGTCCTGCCCATGTAGTCGCAGTTCAGATGGAGGTCTTGACATCCGTGTAATGGGAGTGAACATATCTGAGACTTTGTTCAGCACTGTTGCTGTTTTACGTAAATAGCTCACTGTTGCTGTTAAATAGTTCACTAGAGCACATACAACAGCAGCACCTGAAAGGTAGTTACAGCACCTCCGCGTACCTACAACTTGTATGCAAGTTTTTCAGGTTAATCAGTCTGTCTATGTTTGTAGTGTGATGCTCAGTTTCAAGACTTTCCTCAACAAAACAGAGTATTTTTGTCTTCTGTGAAAACTACATTTGATTCAGCCAGCTCTTTGTAGCACACTTGTTTATAATTATTTACACAAAGACTACAGCCTGTATGGAAGCATTTAGGTACAGGTGGTTTCCCATCTTCCCCTAAAAGGCAGAAAGATGGCATGACCCTTTACTCCTGTCTGGCCGTATCATTTTTTTGTTCTTATCAACATCATATTTTTCTTAACACTGATAAGGAATGCTTAGCTGGTTTTGTACGTAATTTTTTCATTACCGACTTGCCTTATCTATTGATTTTTGAATGCTTCTGACCTATAATGAATGTATATGTTTCAGAAATTCTTCAGTGTTTTGATAAATGCAGTGTCGCAACTCCTGTACAAGTGCCAGATAAACTTGACATTTGTTACACTGGCAAGTAGTCAGAATAAACACCATGTTTTTAATTTTCTTGTCCTTATTGTAGCCTCTGGTACTTCTGAGCCAGTAATGCAGCTTTTGTATAATTGTGCACTACAGAACTGTACAGCTTAAGTGATGATATCTAGATACTCAATAAAACAAGTCTGTATTAGGGCAGGAAGATGGCCTATGAGGCTATGACATAGTTCAGATTTCTGCTTAACAGCGGTTCTCCGGTTCGATCCTTGGCTGGGGTGCCTTCTCTGCAGAGTATGCATGGTCCTCCATGTGGTCGCGTGGGTTTCCTCTGGGTGCTCCAGTTTCCTCCTACATCCCAAAGATATGCTGTAGGTGGATTGGACACTCTAAATTAGCCCTAGGCATCAGTGCGTGCGTGAGTGTGCCTTCTGTGGAAGGTTGGGCGCCTACTCAACACCGTAAAACTCCACTGCCAGTCATGAGCGGACAGGTGTTCCAATGTGGCGACCCCTGACCGGGAAAGCCGAAAGAAGTAGTAGTACAGAATGTGTTTATCATCACTGTACATGCTTCATTTTCTTATAAATTACAGGAGTGAAGTTTTTTTATGACATATGTGAACTTTTAATTTTTGTGTAGTTGACTGTGAATCAGAATAAGTTTTTGACAATTTATAAAATCTGCAAAGCTATGTTTCATGTATCACTCTGGCAAATTCCACACGTGAAATCAAAATTTGCGATTACTTCAAATTAGTTGTGCAGATTTTGTTCTATGAACCTAGCTTGTTTATATATTTTTCCTCTTTTACAAAACTTGAGGACTGCTCTACATTAATCCTTGTTTTCAGGAGTAGCTTAGGTATACACTAGCGCTGTCAAATTGACTTGCTGACCAGTACTCGGTATTTATTTACAGAAAAATGAACGGAATGAAATTCTATTCTAGGTCACTAGGTGTTCTCAACAACCTGTCTCAAGTGACATGATAAGTTTGCTTAAAAGCTAAAGCCCACAACACTAGCTGCTGATAGCATCAGCAGCAATTCTGAGATAGTAGGTTATCAGCCACCCAGATGTTCTTCGTGTTTCGCTGTTGCAGTCATTACATTTGGGTTATCTGCTTGCAGGTAGCCCTCAGTCAGCCTGATTAACAAAGTCTTGGGTCCTGTGTCGGTTGCTGTCCCTTCTTCCATGACGTCAGGTCGTCAGGGTTTATAAAACATGCAGCTGACGCCATTACATCAGTCTTTCTTGCCGTGCGGTGCCCAAGGCAGAAGCAGTTCACAAGTGCCGGTCGGCCGACTCCTGAAATTTTCGTTTTCGAGTTTCAGAACCGAAGTCTTCAAAGCTAAGTACCTCGTTGGGGAAACTTCTTCTTGCTCCTTACCGATGTCAGTAAAAGTTAATAATTGCATTACTTGTTGAAAGCAAATACCTCAAAGATTTTCATTCGTACTGTATTCCTTGCCTAGGCCCCTGACCACGACGTACCTTATTTAATCAGCGCACTATCCATCGTCGGTATATTTTCGCCTCTAAATATTTCGGTTCTTGGTTTAATTATCTAGAAATGTCGTCGGTTAGCCATCCGACTACCGGGATTCTGAAAAAAACGCAAAGATAAAGACAGAGACAGGCCGCCGAGGTCCAAAACTGCCAACGATGCTTCTCCTAAGCCAGTCGCCATTTCGCCGGTACTCAGTGAGGTGCTTTCGCAGCCCCTGATACACGCTACTTCTGATTCGCAGGCCTCTAATGAGACCCATTCAGAGTCCAGTAATGCGGCGAGATGCTTCAACTATGGAACCTGCGGATGCTTCTACCTTGGATGGGTCCGGAGCTGCTGTGCAGGCACCGGCTTCTGAGGGTGTATTTAGGCCTATGGACTTGCATATTAAACTGACGCCTCCTTCTTTACTTGGGCCTAAATCTCGAACCATGCCTAAAACAAATGATAAGAATGGTTGAAGATCTAATAACTCTAATCAGGGGTAGCCAAACCCCCCCCCCCCAAGAGGCCTAGAACTGAAGTTGATTATGAATTTTCTGACCAGGATTCTATTTTTTTTCTGATGATCTGGATTTGCCCTTATCTACTTATGAAGATTCTGATGCAGAGGACTCTATTCCCTCTGCTTCCCCTCCTGAGCATTTTTCTTTTGGGGAAACCTTACATACTCTAAGGGAGCATTTCCACTGGGAAAGCCAGGCTTTTTCTGATTCAAAAAAGAGGCTTAGGGATTTCCTTCTCCTACCTCAGCATAGGCCTTTAACTATTCCTCCTGTACTTGACCTTGTTGATGATGCTTTTTCGGAATGTAGTTTGGCCCCTGATTCCTTGCCTACTGCTCCCAGAAAACCTGACAGATACTACAGGGTCCCTGAGTCACACAAGTTCCTTTTTAAAAATCCTATTGCAGATCCAGAGACTGTTTCACAGGGGCCCAAGGGCATTAAAACTTCTACTGCTAAAAATCCTACCCCTTCTGATAGAGACTCCAGGGCGCTGGATAGATGGGGTAAGAACATTTACACTTCTGCAACCTTGGCCATTAGGGCTTTAAACTGCCAGTTTCATATCAGCAACATGTTATTGGACTGCTTAAATAGAAAATGATGTTGATTCCTGACTGTGTGGAAAATAATTACAGGATTTAATGCATTCTGCTGAACAAGTTGGAAAACATACTTTGCAATGTGGTTTTGATTCATTAGAGGCCTCTTGCAGGGCTGCTGTTACTGGGTCTGTGCTCAGAAGGCATGCTTGGCTTAAGGAGCAAATTACCTGATCATGTTAAAGCTAAATTGTTGGATGCTCCCTTAAATCAGGACCACCTGTTTGGCAACAAGGCTGAGGAAGTTCTTAAAAAGATGGAAGATAAAGCTAAATCTATGCAAACTGTTAAAGATTTCTTGCAAGTTCAGCCTCATAGACTTAGTAGGCACTGGCCCTCTAAGAATTGGTCCTTTCCAACCCTTCCAGATCTTCTCAAGCCAAACCCAGACACAGCAAAAAACCCAGGTTTCAGTCCCAGGGGACACACACAATTAAGCAGTGGGGGGCCTCCACTTCCAAATCTGGGAATAATAAGACTCCCCCTATGGTAAACTGTCTCAATGACTTCCTTTTAAAATTTCCAAGCACTTATCAACTGACTGCCCCTTTGGGGGGAAATATTGCTCTTCATGCAAAGAATTGGGAACTCATTACCCAGGACAAATGGGTTTTAAATATAATGTCCCAGGGATACAGATTTCACTTCCACACATTGCCAACACCAAGTGGGTGGCCGAACCTACCCCCAAATCAGTGGGCAGAGGCCCAAAAACAAGTACTTTCTCTCTTAAGCATGGGGGCTATTCAGCTGGTACCAGAAGAGGAAAAGGGACAAGGTTTCTACTCGAGACTTTTCCTGGTACCCAGAAAAGACAATTCATGGCATCCTATCCTGGACCGGTCTACTGTAAACACCTTTTTGGAGATTCCAAAATTCAAGATGCTGACGCTTCACCAATTACTTCCTATGCTAGGCAAAGATGCCTGGTTGGCAACACTAGATTTAAAAGAAGCATACCTGCACATCCCAATCAGGGAGTCTTGCAGAAGATACCTACGCTTCAAAGCAGGCTACACGCGCTATCAGTTCTCTGCACTGCCCTTTGGGCTAATCTATTGCGCCCAGGGTATTCACAAAGTGCCTAGCTGTAGTTATTGCATTTTGCAGACAAAGAAATATTCAAATATACCCATACCTGGATGATTGTCTAATTCAGGCAGAAAGCCAGGACATATTTTTGATCATTTGGCGTTTGTACAAAGGGTTCTAACTTGTCTGGGGTACACCATAAATTAAAAGAAATCACACCTGGTACCCTGTCAACAAATTGTTTTCCTGGGGACAAGCTTGAATACAACTTCCCAGATGGCTTACCTCATGCCAGAGAAACAAATTCATTTGACAACCTACTTCAAATAAATGGCCACAAAATCCCAGCTATCTGCAAGACAAATACTGCAAGCCTTGGGGTTCATGGCCTCCTGCATTCTTCTATTTCCATATGCAAGACTGCATATGAGGAAACTACAGTGGTATCTAAAAAAGACCGCGGTGGTGGTGCTGCGGTAGCATTGTCACCTCACAGTAAGACGCTGTTCGGTTCGATTCTCAGCTAGAGCGTCTTCTGCGTGGAGACATGCGTGAATGGGCGTAACTTCATTGAAGGTTGTGCGTCAGGGCTGGTAACTCGGCACGTAAAAATCAACTACCAATCATTAGCGGATCAGAATTCTGCTGTGGCGACCCCTAACCGGGAAAAGCCCAAAGACACAACAACAACAGTGGTATCTAAAAAGCCTACGGTGTCTTCATTCTCAGGATCTAGAAGCAATGATTCCTATCATGCCTTGCCTACGCCTAGAGTTCCTTTGGTGGGCAGACGCCTGCCACCAAAACAAGGGACTACCTTTCACACCACCCCCTACTGCCCAAACCCTAACAACAGACGCATCAGACTATGCATGGGGGGGGGCTCACCTGGTAGGAAAGTGAATTTAGGGCAAATGGAACCCAAGTCAAATGCACCTGCATATCAATCAAAAAGAAATGTTAGCTGTGCAGAGTGCTCTGATAGCCTTCAAGGACCACATTCTTCCAGGACAACTAATGGTAAAGACTGACAAAACACCACTGTTATGTGGTACATAAACAAGCAGGGGGGGTACACATTCTTACCCCCTCTGCAGACTAGCCATGGCATTGTGGAATGCAGCCTTGAGCTACCACGCGCACCCACAAGCTCAATTCCTGCCAGGAAAATTAAATACTCTGGCAGACGGACTAAGCAGAAACCTCATGGACCCACACGAGTTGAAACTGGAACCAAGGATTTTCAACATGTTGACAAGCAAATGGGGGAGTCCAGATATAGACCTGTTTGCATCTCCCCAAAACTACCAATTGGAAAAAGTTTGCACAAGGACTCCCCACAAACAAGCCTGGAAAGTGGATGCTCTGTCCATCCACTGGAAAAATATCAGTCTATACCTCCCCCCCCCTCTGCCTCTGCTCTCCAAAGTACTACAAAAAATCAAACAGGACAAACCAAGGATGATTTTGATTGCTCCAGACTGGCCGCGCCAACACTGGTACCCCATCCTGTGCAGTGTCATGGTTATCCCCATGGCACCTGCCTCAGACTCCTTCCCTGTTGTTTGAGCAGGAGAACCAGATTCTGCACCCTCAGCTTCTAACACTGAACCTTGCAGCCTGACTAATTACATAATCTCTTCTTTACCATCCCTCAGTAAACCTGTGATGGATATAATTTTAGAGCAAGGAGGCCTAGTACTAGAAAATCTTATGCTGAAAAATGGAAAAGATTATGTGCCTGGAATCAATCTCAAGGGATGAGCACAGCAGCAGCTAATTTACCTCAGATTTTACAATACTTAACTGAGATGCTTCACAAGGGCCTGTCTTTTTACTGCATTAAAATCCCCGCCTCAGCCATTTCAGCTCATTATAACACAGAACCTCCCCTCTTCTCTCATCCACTGCTCAAGCAGTTCCTCAGAAGGGCCAACAATTTGAGATCACCCAGGAGAGCTCCAACCCCAGCCTGGGACCTTAACTTTGTTTTGGAGAAACTCACTCTACCTCCTTTCGAGCCAGCTGCTACTGCAGACTTAAAATTTCTTTCTTGGAAAACAGCTTTCCTTTTAGCAATCACTTCAGCTAGAAGGGTATCTGAATTGCAGGCCTTTATGGCAGTGTAGCCTTTCATCATCTTTCATGCAGACAGGGTGTCCCTCAGAACCAATCCATCCTTCATGCCCAAGGTGGTATCCAGTGTGGCTCTTAATCAGTCCATTCATTTGCCAACCTTCTTTCCCAATCCACAGAACAAAGGGGAACAGAAACTGCATTCCTTAGATGTGCACAGACAACTTAGATTCTACAAGGAAGGACTAAACCTCAAAGGAAATCTGAACAACTGCTGGTGGCATTTGCTGCAGGGTCAGGGGGGAAGGCTATTTTAAAGCAAACAATTTCTAAATGGATAGGCCATTGCATTTATTTCTGCTATAAGCACCATGGAAAACCTATCCCCCAGGGGATCAGACCTCACTCCACCAGGGCTGCATCTACCTCTGCAGCCTTTCTCAGAGGCATCCCTACCAGGGACATCCTAGAAGCTGCTACCTGGAGTTCTGTACATACTTTCACCAAGCATTAACATTTGCCAATTTTCTCTAAATCCAGAGCTGGCTTTGCCACTGCAGTCTTGCAGGGCCTTATAGCTGATCCTAATGCTGTCTAAATTCCTCCTCCTAACCATAGCTTTGGGAGTCTACCCAAATGTAATGACTGCAGCAGTGAAACACAAAGAACATAGTACAGTTGTGTACACTTACCATAAATATAGATGTTCGAGTGTATTCACTGTTGCAGTCCTGGTTACTCTCCCTCCAGCCCCCTAACTTCTTTTTGGCTATACCTCTACTTTCCTTTACTATGCTTAAAAGCCTTTTTGGTGTATTTGCTTTTTTGTCGGAGGTATATCATTGTACGTTTATATTTAATTGCTTCCCATTAGGGGGGGCACATGACATCTGGGGCAAGAAAAACTGATGTAATGGCGTCGGCTGCATGTTTTATACCCCTGACGACCTGACGTCATGGAAGAAGGGACAGCAACTGACGCAGGACCCAAGACTTTAATCAGGCTGACCGTGGGCTACCTGCAAGCAGATAATTCAAATGTAATGACTGAAACAGTGAATACACTCTAACATCTACATTTATGGTAAGTGTACACAACTGTACTTTTCCATCCTTGTCAATAGATCCATTAAGTCCCTGCTGTATGAAAGACTTCTCATATTATTCCATTACACAAAGGAGGCAGTTCAACACAGCTGTCCAGCTACTGACCAACTGACGTCCTATCCCTCCATCCAAAATTGTAGAGACATGTATATACATGAAAATTGTGGACTACCTACACACTAACAAACTTCTATCCGATATTCAACACTGTTTTCGTCCCTTCCATAGTACTACCACTGCACTGATGTCTTTCAATAATACCGTTAACAGTCACAGAAATAATGGCAATTTTGTATCCACCATCTTTCTCAATCTATCTAAAGCCTTCGATATGGTCGCACATAGTAAACTTATTAATGTACTCTGAGTTTTATTTGTGCCAGTTCACTCTTGCTTGGTTACAAGACCTATCTGGGAGTCAATAAGCAGTACTATCGCAACAAAATCTCTCTCCTCGTCTTCCTGTTACCCTAGGAGTCCCTCAAGGTTCCATCCTAGGCCCCCTACTTTTCCACTATTTACTAACAAAATCCATACAGCAACACTGCATGCTTCGGTTGTTCAGTTCGCAGATGATTTCACCCTAATACATGCTGGTCCTTCTTTGTAAGAATTAGTCCCTAACTCAAGATACTTTCTCTTCAGTTGAAGCATGGATAAATAATTCCCAGCTAATTCTGGACCCCAACAAAACCACACTCATGTTTTTCCATCCAACACAACCTACTGTGCCCCTCTCCTCACTTAGCATTATGTCTAGGAACAACACTATCATATCACCTGTAGCCCACACCAAATTTTTAGGGGTTGTGATAGACAGTAGTATGAGATTTGAAGTCCATATATCCCAGACCATACAGAAAATGCACAAGTTGAGTATATAGAAATAACCAACGTCTTACAGAAAACACAAAAGCAACTGTTGCACAAACACATCTTATTTCAACTCTTCTCTATGCCTCACCAATCCTCACTAACCTAAGAAAAGTTGATTTAGCAAAACTAGACTTCTGTTATAACAAGGTTGCCAGGTTTGTCACAGACTCTCCCTACAAGTTGCATCTCTGTACAGCACTCGGGCAATTTAACTGTCTGGAATTCCCTCAACTCCTACTTTATAACCAACTAACTATGGCTCATGAAGTCCTCAACAAACTTGAAAAAAAAAACCCTGCCCTTCAAAATCTACTACAGCCGTACTCCTGTGATAGGATTCTTCTTTCTATCAATAAATCTCTGATAAATGTAACCAAAACCAATAATACTGCAGGAGGCTGTGTCTAGTCAAACCGTATAGCCAAAATATGGAACACACTGTCTACTAGTATAACATCAACTACTACCTTATCTCATTTGAACAAAATTACTAACAACTCCCTCCAAGAGGAAAAAACGCTGAGAGTAGAAGGGAGCCACTTTTGAGATTTTAAGTATTTTTTCTCTGTTTATTTGCTAAGTTTTTCTGCATAGCTGCCTAGCTTGAGCATTTTCTGGCTTGTTAAACTTGATTTCTGTATTAGTAGCTGTATTTAGAGCACAACCAAAAGCTGTTTGCTGAATTTCCTGTTTGCACTTAATTTTAAATCGTTTTTTTCTTAAAACTTGCATATTTTCTGTCCTTGACCTAGCACTCTTGTGTGGGGTCATTTACTGCACTGTTATAACTTGATATTACTTGTGAACCTCTGCTATCTCTGTAAAAACAAAACAAAAAAAAATCTTGCTTTTTCCCACTTTTCTGAGAGTTAAAAAGTTCAGTTACAGGCTTGCTGTTCCTGAACTGTTTGAAAGTTTCTGTGAGGCCATTTTTGCTTGGGCTGAAGGAGGGTCTCTGTGTTTATCAGTGGCAGTGACTAACATTGAGCAGCTTCCCTGCCCCCCGGAGAGGTGGTTACTGACTTGAAACTGTAGTTTTATTGGCCACTAGGGGTCATTTCCATAACTCCTTCATTTGTCCTCAGAGGAGTGGTTTAGGGCAGTGACTTGTGATTTGTTGACCAATTTGGGTCATTTCCTGTCTTTTCCAGCCCCCTGCTACTAGGGCAGCGCCGGTTAAGCAGGTTTAAACTATTCGGGCTACCTAAAGTCCACTCTTCAAATTTTCCCTTAAAACTACCTTCCTCGAACTATACTACTGATCTAATCAGCGTATCCTATAATTAAAAAGATCATCTCTACTTGACTCCAAGTAGACTATTCTCTATCTGTTAAACGTAGCACTTGCTCCTACAGTACTTATTACCTTGATACGGCACTCTTGTCATAGATAGTACCCCAAAAAGGCAACCCCCCCATTTCTCGGTCACCCACGTCCCCGGGAATCTTTTTTAAAAGTTTTTTGTCTATTCCTTCTAGCATGTCGCGGCATCAGTTGCTAGTGTCCTCTCCTGCTCAGCTGGTGAACCTGGGAATATTGAGGCAATGTTACAGTTGCCTCATGTACACAGACAACCCTCTCCTCCTCCCACAAAACACAAATACATGCGAGAGATGCAACTATACGGCCAAACTGGAGGCTGAGCTCTCTCAACATAGGACTGGCAAGACCAGTCAGGAGGAGAAGGTTACCACACACACTATAGACCCAGTCTCACATATTACCATTACAACCTCAAATCATACACATAAACACACAAAGACATACTCGGAGGCTCTGATCAAAAATCTACCAAAACAGCAGAGGCCACCAAAGCAGACACCCAAACAACCACCACCTCAGAACACAACACCTGCAACACATAGACCTCACAGTCAGAGTGTCAAACAGTCACAGCCCTTAAGGCCAAACACAATGCCAGACACACTAGTCATTGGTGACTCCATAGTCAGACACACTGACATCCCGCTCACCAGACTGAGTAAGGAGAAGGTCACAGTAAGCTGCCTGTCGGGCGCTAGAATCCGCCACATAACGCAAGCACTCAGGTCTCTCAACAGCAGGTACAAATATGATTCAGTCATTGTCCACGCTGGTGTAAACGACCTGAGACGTACCTCCTTGGACTACATGAAAAGAGACATTGAGGAGCTCTCTGATTATGTAGCCCAGACAGGTATGACCCTGACCTTGAGCAGTATCCTACCTTCACCAAGAATGATGCCACAATACAGAGATAAGATGATCAGCTTTAACAATTGGCTTAAACACTGGTGTCATTCAAAGGGGATCCAGTGTCTGTCTGCCTGGGATGACATGCTGGACAAGCCACGCTGCTTCAAGGGACGGCTTGCACCTGTCACCCTGGGATTCCGGATATTGGCAAAGGCTCTTGCCACCCCATAGTGCCTTTTTAGGCAAGGCTCAAATTCTAAACCTACCACCCTAGAACACAAAAAGGAAAAAAACTAAGGGTAATGCTGCTCAATGCCAGAAGTCTAAATCTCAAAATGCACGCACTCGAGGCCCTTCTCAGTATGGAGAACATCGATGTCTGTGCTGTGACAGAAACCTGGTTCAAGGCTCCTGAGAGCACCCCAGCGCTATCAGGTTTTACCTCATATCATGCGTTCCGGCCCCAAAATCTGGACAATACCAAGAAAGGAGGGGTATCCATATTCATCAAGGACACCCACACCTCAAGACTGGTGGCAACGCACGATGCATCTGAGACCATCCAGGTGCAATTAACCATAGGCAAGACTGCTCTGCAAATTGTAGCATGTTACAGGTCACCCTCACAAACTCAGGAACCTCACATGGCCTTCCTGAAAACACTAGAGGGATAAATGTATCACCAAACACCATCATACTAGGTGACTTCAATTACCCTAATATAGACTGGGAACACTACTCAAGCCCAAACACCCTAGCCCAAAAGTTCCTGGAATTCATAAACTCAAATGCCATGGAACAACTAGTCACCATCCCCACAAGAGGAGATAACATACTTGATCTCATCATCACGAACATGGGAGCACAATGTTCAACACCGGAGGTGTACCCCTCACTGGTGAGATCAGACCACAAACTAATCTCGCTGGAGGTCCTCATCCCACCCCCACCTGAAATAAAAAGACCACAGTAAAGAACTTCTCAAAAGCCGACTTCACACTTCTAAAGACTAGTGTGGTCTCCTTTAAGGCCCCCGAGCCGGCGGAAAACAGTACTCAAGCCGCTGAATCACTTACAAATGCCTTCTACCAGCACCTGCAGGACTGCATGGATAAGGCAATCCCAAGCAAAACAAAGACTCTTTGTACCAAAGGCAAGCATCCAGTCTGGTGGACCCCAGCCATAAACAAACTCTACAACAAAAGGAGGAAGCTACTACAAGATAGAGCAAAATCCTTAAAAGGTAAGACACCCTTGATCACTATAAGTAAAAACTAAGAGCTCACATAAAATCATCCAAAGCAAATTTCGAGAGAAAAATAGCTAAAGACTCAAAAGACAATCATAAGGCCTTCTTTAGCTATGTTAGAAACCTGGGAGGAAACTCCCAGATATGCTCAGAGCTAGTTCAAAATGATGTGAAGATTACTGATCCTACAGACATTGCCAACATACTGGCTGACAGGTTCAGTGCAAACTTCTCCCCTCCCCAAAAGGAGAGATATCTATACCAAACGATTGCAGCCCCCAAACATCTCCAGCGCCCAAGTGAGAACTGCTCTCTCCAAAGCAAAAACACAGCATCCATGGGACCTGATGGTGTCCCCGGCTGTGTGCTCCATGAACTCAATGAGGAATTAAACCCACAGCTAGGACAGCTGTTTAATCAAAGTCTTACCTCTGGATACACTCCAGGAGTGGCGCACTGCAACTGTGGTACCACTTCACAAAGGCGGTGCCTCCACCGACCCTGGAAATTACCGGCCCATTAGCTTGACAAGCCTTATCTGCAAAGCCATGGAGAGGATCATAATGGACCTCATAAATAAAGACATAGGAATTTGCAGACTTTGGATCCAACCCAGTTTGGCTTTGTCAAAGGCAGATCATGCCTTTTAAACTTGGTTGACTTTTTGAAACAGTCACCAAAGCCATTGATGAGGGAAAGGCAGTCCATACAGCCTACCTCGATCTGGCTAAGGCCTTGATACAATACCCCATTCGGGTATCATTGAAAAACTCATCAGCTTAAATGTCAACCCATACATCACAAGATGGGTTGCAAACTGGCTGAGTGACAGAACCCACAGGGTCAGAGCTGCTGGCGCCATGTCAGACTCAAAGCCTGTCACAAGTGGTGTCCCACAGGGCTCAGTCCTGGGCCCACTCTTGTTTGGCATCTACTTTTCCAGTACAAGCAAACACAGGAGGGTTATGGCTGACAAAGTTTGCAGATGACTGCAAACTGGGCGCCATAGTAGAAAACACATCTGACACAGATATCCTTCAGAAGGGTCTCACAGAAGCGGATAACTGGTGCCAGAGCCACAGCCTAAAGTTAAATGCCAAAAATGCATAGTCATACCCTTCGGGAAAAACAAGGTTACCCCTAGCTACCAAATAGGTGGCAATCCACTGAGCACAGAAGAAGTTATCAGGGACCTGGGGACCCAGGTTGATAGTAGTCTGTCATTCGACACCCATGTAGCTAAAGTAGTTAGGAAGACCTTCTACATTGCCCACCTTATCATGAAGGATTCTCATCTAGATCAAGGGAGGTCATAGTCTCCCTTTACTCATCACTCATCAGACCAATGATTGAGTACAATGCCCCATTCGGAATGTATCTGACCCGACACTTGCAGCAGCTGGAGAGGCCACAAAAGTTCCTCACCAAAAGGATAAAGGGTCTCAAAAATCTGTCCTATGCTGCCTGACTGAAAGAACTCCAGCTCTATTCAGTAAACACCGCTTGCTCAGAGGTGACCTTTGCCTAACATACAAGGCCATGTCAAACCCAGATTTGATGAATATGCTTCACCTCAAAAAATCTAGATCCATCAGAGCCACAAGGGCAGGAGACTTAAACCTTGACACAGCTATTAATAGGACGTGCTGGAGGGATAGATTCATCACCCAAAGACTCCCTATGCTGTGGAACAAAATCCCGGTACATGTGAGGCAGAGCACCTCGCTGGCCTTGTTCAAGAGAAATCTTGACCAATGGATGGGAGATCGCAGATATACCCCAGGGATTACCTCAGTGTCACTGCTCGACAGAGGCACAGCAAAATAATGGGTATAGTTCCCCATACTAAAGGGGTGGCGTAAGCCACAAAACGATGGGCTAGGCTTGTAAATGCCCTCGGGCAGATAGCCTAGTATGAACCTATGAACCTATGAACCTATGAACTCATTCATGTAAAACATGGCTACACACACATATAATACCCCTGGTTAAACTGTTCTCTCTGTTGCTAAGATTATAGTACTTGTAAGTAAAATTCTACCTCTATTTATTAATCTGTGTTCATGCCTTCTGGTGATTATTAATCTATGAATGGGTTAACCTACTGCTGATCTGACTGTAAAAAAAAAAAAAAAGTTGGAGTATTACATAAGTTTGTATACATTTCTCTGTGATATATGAGAAACCTGCATATTGTCAAGGTGTACACTGAACTTTTATTATAAGTTGTAACTGTAAATTATCATGTTGTAAACTACACTTTAATCGTATGCTGCACTTTTGTTGTATGATGAACTTGTACATGCAGCTATGTATGCGGAGATGTTTTTATATGGAGGTTTTCTCCCCGGGCGTCTGCTGATAAAGGACTTGTGTCCAGTCGGACTTTCCCGGTAAGCAAATGTAAAATAAATAAATAAATTGAAAATTTGAAGCTTGTTAGTCTGGCTTGTGGGCTTTAACTGGTGGTTTGCCTTTGAGCAGAGTACGTTCCTTTCTGTGAGTGACATATTCTAGGCTGTTCACCTCGATCCCAGACTTTCTTTTCTGCTGCAGTCATTTTTTTTTCTAAATTTAACCTTGTGTGTGATTGTAAGTTCTAAGCATATTCAGCGCATATTGTTTAACATTTTTACTGTTAACATTTCCCATTTTTTTCCTGCCCCTCATCTCAATGGTATCTAATTTTGAGGCATTCAGAGGACTCTCTGCTTGTTACGTATTGTCAGTATCATAGATATCACAAGTAATTCCTTTAGGGTGTGTCTTTATTGCCTTAGAATGTCTAACATGATAAGTACTTTTTGACCAGTGTCAGTTATTTCAGACTATATCCTTAGCAAACCGCAGAGCTCTATTTTTACTTGATGGACAGTATTTTTGACACCAAACTTTAAGAAAAAGCTACAATTCTTCATAGTACTTTAGAGAAATGTGCCTTAAGTCCAGGTGCACAAAGGCAGCAGCTCTCAAAGTCCATCTGTGATCAAGTAAAATATATTCTGTTAAGATGATAGTCATTGCTTGAGACTGTTATCATACATCTCAAAGCCCAGCGAGAAGTAACATAAGCAAAAATCTGCTTTGCTTCTGCAGGCTTTGGGTGGGACCAGTGCTTTAACATCATTCATCTTTGGCAGAACATCGCTGGGTAATCGTTCTTCTCCTGGGAATTCTGGAATGTATGTGCTCTGTCAGCTGCATTATTGTTTTTGCCTGCAGGAAGATGAAACTGTGCGACTCCACTGAATACAGAGATTTGCAGTGAAGAGGATGTAATATGGAGTCTCTACCGTTCTTAGCAGAAACCATATTGAGACTTGCCTAGAAGCCAGAATAACACTCTAAAATGTTTAAGCTGTTTGCCTTTCCAGCACCAAAACTTTCTTCCCCCTAGCCAGTCTCAGAGGAAAATCTCTTGGGCACTACATTTGCTAGTTAAGCCATCTGGGTATGTAGTATATTAATATCAGGTGTACCCAACCCCAGTATGAATGGGTTATCTTTCTTAGCAGCCTCTGAAACCCCATCAGATGGAAGCATTTAAATCTTCAATGTAAGTGGCCTAGACTGCCATGACAGTCCCTATTAAATCCTTAGTTTTACAAGACTGTAACTTTGACCATTATGTGGAACCATTTTGTAGTGACACTGTTCGAGAAATGAACTGTCATCATATTAAACTAGTCCACAGATATGATTATGTAATCTGCCTTGTGGTCCATGGCAATTTACTCTTCCCTTAACTGCGATCAGGGTTGCGAGTCTGAAGTAGGTACATGGTTCTTTTGCCTAGGATTTTTCTGATTCACGTTCAACTTTGTACTTACCAAAACAGCAAATAGCAGGAAAAATAATGTTCAGAAGCATGTGTAAGGCTTTTGCCATAACATATTTATAGATGATTGTAGAGTTTAGGCTTTACAGCACTTCATTCCCTGCCCCACCCCTACCAGTTACTTCAAGTGTCGGTATTCTGCAGTGCAAGCTTTGATGCACAGACCTCGTCACCTGGTGACATTACGTTTGGAAGCTGTATTACTTTTACTTTATAAATTAGATTTTATTTGAAACTCAGATTAATTTACATTCAATTCGAGTTGATGTAAGTACCATTGTGCAATGTGCATAGTGTAACCTTACCAGAGAAAGCAAATATAGAATGTTAAGTTATAGCTAATGGCAAAAATAATTTTGTTTCATCTGTCTAGATGCAGACTTCAGCATGAATCTTGAAGGCAGTGGACTGGTGTTTTTAACGCAACACACTTTGCTGTATTTTGTTTGCAAATTTAAATTATTTTTAGTTGCTTACCCCTTCCCGGATCATGTAAACAACTGTAAGCAAAACTAGCAAATGACATGTTGTAGTCTGCCCAGAATATGGGTCAACAACACCCTGATTCATTGCTGCAAAGGAAAGTATACTGTCTGAATAGGTTCTTCAGAGATGTATGTTTTAAATTGTTTGCCTCAGTTATCTCCTACAGCCATTAAGATTACAGAATTTGTAGTTAAGTAGACTTGACAAAAAGTGGTTCAACTGGATGTAAGTGCTACAAATTAAAATTTATGGTAACCAGAATTTGCTATTAGCAGGGTAGGTTTGAGTTTTGCAGCACAACTAATGATGTTTTCATAAGTATTATCAAATAAAACCTACAAGAAAACATGCATGTTTTATAATTCTGTATAATAATTTTAAACTAGACATGTTGTTCAACAGTATAAAATGATATTCCAATAATGTACTTGCTAATTTTGATGTTGCATTTATTTATTTAATTTAATTTTTTTTTTACAGACAGTAGCAAGTCCTTCTTCTGCATCATCTTTGTCACAAGAGTCAACAATGAAGCCAGCAAATACAAAGGTAATGGCAGAAGTTGCAGCATTTTAAAACAAAGGTTATTACGTCATATTTTTTTAGTGTCTTGTACATACCCACGCTTCATAAGAATCAAACATATAAAAATTAACAAAGCCAGCTGGGCTGCTTTTTAAATTATACACCCTACCCTGAGGCTGCAATCATTTGCTGAACTTGTAACTAGTTTTTGCTCTGTTGAAGAGCACCAAACAGAACAAGCTAGACTGGTTGTAGTCAAGAAGACAGAGCAGAAATTTTGATCTTGTATCATGATGTGTCATGTGTGCCATTTCACTAACAAACACAGGGAAGTCCAGTTATTGCTGAAAGGCTTTTATAATGACTCTGCAGCACAGGAATATTACTTTAGATCTTTACTGTGGAGGGTCACTGTAATAGAAAATCTTAACATCTAAGTTTTCCGTGTGTGTGTGTGTGTTCGTTCGTTCTTGGACAGAGTTTTTGTCAACAATCCCTCTTTCCTCAGGCGTATGCTGATGTCACCCCAGCATTCGATGAAAACTTAGCTGATGCCTAGATACTCATATGTAGTCAGCACTGCTGTGTACTTTCTTTGGATATCCATTGAACAGTTATGTTTTGGGATTCATGCCAGAAGGTAGTCCAACTGGCTTGCCCAGTTTCTACAGCTCTAGGGCCATGGCAGACACCCTCCCATCATTACGCAATGATGTCCGTGTGTCAGTTTACTCCAACTTCAAATTTTTCTTGTCATGCAGTTTCCAGAACTGCATGTTTAATAACATTGTCAGTCATATCTGCATTGAGGGAACTCTCCTCCACGGGGGGGACTTCTAGATAGACAGTGATCTAACAAGGAGCAACTCCAAAAGAAGGTAAAAGAACCCAGCCAGCCAGAGAAGAATTGCAGTTCAGAGCCCATGCTTTCTGTAGAAGTCAGTCTAATAAATTTTTTTTTTCAGTCTAATAAAATCTTAAGGACATCTATCCAGAACTTTTCTGCATCTTGCACTAAATGAGGCCACTTCGCAACTAGGGAAGTGACATTCCACATGCATATGTTTCTGTTACATGTATCTATGATCTAGGCTGACTAAATCCATACCATTCACACCTGTCAGCTGGCTGACACTTGTCGTTTGCCATTCCTTTATTTAGTATAGATGTAATGCTTCCAGATTCGTCTGGTTTATACAAATCTTAACATTTCTGAAGTATCTCTTAATGTCACTGTGGTATCTCTGGCTACTTTTCTTGTCATAAGACTCCCTAAGTTTGGTGACAACTCTGTCTACTTTCTATTGCCAAAGTCATTGTGCTAAAAGTTTTTTGTGCTTTGGAGTTATTAAAAAAATAGTTGCTTAACAGCAATCTTGCCAAACTCATGCATGTTATTCAAATACTCCCTTATTTTCTCTTTAGTACTCTGCAGTTGCTCCTCTTGTTCTTTGAGACTCCTGTTATTCTGTATTACCTTAAATAATGCCTATTACTTAACCAGAACTCATTTATTTCTACACTATTTTTAGCATTTTTCATTGTATCCCGCTAACTAGCATTTCCTTCTAAAGAGTTTTCTGTTTTTCTTAATGACGCTCAAATAATTTCCGCTGCATATTCCTTAAATTCCTCTTTTTTAACAGATAGGTGGGAAAGTACCAGTGTCTGTTATCTACCTCATTGCCTTGCATTTGTACCTTAATTTTATCAGTGCATGATCTGAAATAGTTATTGGATATGGGTTGACGCTTTCAGTTAACTACAAGTGTTCCTGTGAAATGCAATTTCTATCCAGTCTGGCTCAGTTATTGTACTTTAGGGTGTAATATAAAAATTCTGTCCAAGTTCCTACTACTGAGTGCTCATCTTCCATACCAAGTATTTTCATAAATTTATTCAGAAATCCACTCTCTTGTCATACTTTTCCTTCTAGGCATCCATGTTAAATCATTACTATTGCAAATCAAGTTCCACTCCCCACCTAGAAGTAATATGCTGAAAACTAATAATTTCTCCCAAAGTTTTCTTAAGCTCAACAGTATCAGTCTTTGATAGAGTATAAAAACATGCCAGTGTAAACCTCCTCCCTTGCCAAAAGCCCCACTACAATAAATCTGCCATTATTGTCCATTTTTCTACTTTGTATCACTTTTGTAACCCCTCTAGCAAATGCTATTATTACTCCCCTTCTCCTTTGTCCCTGATTGTCTGCTGAATATCCGTCCTTTAAACGTTTTGTCAAATTCCCATGCTCTTTTCTTTCCAAATATGTATCTTGCAACATTGCTATTTTCACTCTGCATTTGTTAAGGTAATCCAATACTCTTTCTTTTTTGTTTATACCTACCAGGCTGTTTACATTTCAGGATGAAGTAAAAATGAGACACTGGTACTTTTTACCTGCCTGTTGAAAAGAGAGGACTTTAAGGAATGAATAATAAATTATTCAAGAGGTATTAGAGAAGATAGAAATATCAAAAAGTTATACCTAGTGAGGGGGATAAAATGAAAATGGAGTTTAAAATAGGGTAGAAATGAAAGAGATATGGTTAATAAGTAATAGGAATTGCTTAGAGGGGCTGACAAAGGTTAAAGGACAAAGGTTAAAGTACTCCAGAATAAGGGGAATTTCACAGAACAAGAAGAGGTGCAATTGCATGATTCCAGAGAGAAAATAAGGGAGTATTTGGATAATATGCTCGAGTTTAGAAAGACTGCTGTTAAAAAAACTATTTTGGAGAGTAACCTCAGAGCACAATAACTTTTAGTACGATGACTTAAGCAACATAAAGTAGAAAGGGCTGTTGCCAAACTTCAGGATTCTATAACAAGAAAAATAATCGGAGATCCTGTAGAGATATTAGAGATACTCTGTAATTTTTTTTGATAAGGTTTATAAAGCAGAGACATGTGAAAATCAAGGAGCACCAATGAAAATATTTATGGAAGACACAATTATACTAACATTAGCGGTAGATGAGGCTCAACAGCTAGTCATTTAAGATAGGGGAAAATGGGATGAGATAAAAATGAAGATGTATAATCAAGCTTCAGGAAAGGCACCAGGAACAGATGGTATTCCTGTGGAAGCATGGAAGTTAGGAGGAAAGAAAGTGAATAAAATCTTCCAGATCTTTATCAACAGTATTTTAAAAGGAGGGGAGGCACCAGCATCTTGGAAGAAAGCTCTGGTGGCTATGTTAAAGTTGGTAAAGACCCATCAGACCCAGCTTCATATAGACCCATTTCAATTTTAAACCACGATTCTAAAATATTTGTCTAAACTAGTTAAAAGAATGGCAAATATATTGCCAAAACTGATGGAGAAGGATCAATGGGGTTTTGTGGAGCAGAGGCAAACATTTGACAAAATTAACAGAACAGTAATGTAATAGGGATGCAAAATGTAAAAATGCCACTGTTGCTGAGTGGTTTTCATGCAGAGAAAGTATTTGACATAGTAAGCTGTGATTTTGTTAAAAGGATAATGGAAGCATTTGCATTTGTTGATACAGTAATATGGTTAATCCGGAGGATTTGTAAATGATCTGGGATAAAAATTAAAGTGGGAGGGTTCCTCTCTGGTAAGTTGTTTAGAACAGAGGAACCCACTCTGGTAAGTTGTTTAGAACAGAGGAACCCACTCTGGTAAGTTGTTTAGAACAGAGGAACCCACTCTGGTACCAGAGGAACCCACTCTGGTAAGCTGTTTAGAACAGAGGAACCCACTCTGGTAAGCTGTTTAGAACAGAGGAACCCACTCTGGTAACAGAGGAACCCACTCTGGTAAGCTGTTTAGAACAGAGGAACCCCCTTTATTTGATTTATATTTGGAGCCACTTGCAAAGAAAATAAGGGTGTGGAAATATAGGGATATATAACAGAATGTACCTAATTCCTCTGGCTAACTGCCTTCAGCTGCAAACTTCATCTCTCATTGAGAATGTTTGCTAATGGAAACAAGAAGCTTGTATCTTTGCAGATGCAAGAAGCTTAGTGTTTCTCATAGCTTTCATCATTTTATCTTATTTTTCAAGCCTGTTTGCTTACAAAAACATGTTTATAGTTTAAGCCAAGGATATTAATACAGACAATCTTCCCTTATAAAAATAAGACCATTATCATTTTAATTCTGTATATATAATATATACTTTTACAACCTACCCCATCCCAGCAGACCAAAATCACAAGCATTATTGTAGCATAAACTTGTTTCTGCCCTTCTTTTCATTTCTTGTTAAACTGTAAAACCCACATTTCTTACAACTAAAAAGGTACTTATTTGCTTTAATATTTTTAACAAATAAAACAGCACAACAGTTGCTGAAAAGACACCCCAAACGTTTAAAGTGTACTTGACTGCACACTGTACAAAACTGCTTTACAGTATATCAGTATATCCTGTAGTTTATATCATACGTGTTTTATACAAAACTAGTAAGAACAAACATTGTTTTAGTTGGTTCTTTTTTTCCCTATAGTGTTCTTGCAAACATTAGTGATGTAATGTGGGGTATGTGCTTTATAGCTCATCCACAACTTTAACAAATTCAACAAAAGTTATGTCTTTTCTCAGACACTTTTTTTTTTTTTTTTTTTTGCAAAGCCATATTTCACATATGTGATTGATGCTTTATAGTCTCTCATTTATTCACTAATTTCAGTGTTGTTGGTCGTCTTCCTTATCAGTGTCTGCCAACATGAGACTCTGGTTCAAGTCCAAGGTTCTCCTGATTCTTCTAGCCAATTCATGTGCTTTTTTTCTGTCTCACAAGCATTTTGCTTTGGAAAATTGGAAAAGGTTTCATTGACGTTTCTGTAGGAGCTTTATTGTCAGAAGAATGAGAAGCTGGGTTCCCTTCTGCTAGCTAGCTGACTTTTTGTTGGATAAACTTTTATTTCCTTCATAGCCTGTTCTTAATCAAAAAATGTTTTTGATCCTTAAGGAAAAATGCTCCGAAAACTACTTGAATCTCACACCTGCCTCTCAACATTCCCTGATTGCTAGAATACATTTGCTTCTCTTCTGAGTGGTAGAGTGAATAATCATTTTCCCCAAATGCTGTGCTCTTTCCAATTATTGAGTTTCCTTTCTGTGAAATACTGTTAATTATACAGTGACTGGCAATTAACATTCCAAAAGGAGAATGCTGATAGGTCAGCCCAACCGGCATGCCCTTTGTAAATCGTGAACATGCTAATGATAAATGTCTGGCTGTTAAAATATCATGGAGCATCCAGACTTTTTTTTTCTATTATTATGTGGTAGATGCACATTTGTCTGAATTAAAGAAACTTTGAAAGTGAAATGTGTGTCATTATTTAGTGACTTCTTTCCTCATAATATTTGTTTTTTTTTCTGACAAATCACTAAGGACCGAAGTCATTAAATAATGGCAAGCATTTCAATTTCAGACTTTTTCCTTCAGACAGTCAACACTTATTCACCTTTTTTAAAATAAAAGCTCGAGGTATGTACGGGACCACAGAAAATACAAGAAAAATCAACAATGTTCTGCAAACTAAAACATACCTGGTTTTCCTTGTATTTCCCTCACTCTCTTGTACCTCAAACTGTCAGGAGGTTAGTTTTTTTTTTTTTTTTTGAAAGAAAAAAGCAGCAGACATCATCCTTTTTCCATTGCTTGCTTGCTAGCTAAACCAGTGATGTACTGCGTAAGCATGGGAATGCAAGTCCCATACACACGCGCAGTACATTATCAGGAAACAATGCAGACGAACACCATGGCGCCATTATACAAAGACATTATTTAAGAAAAGTAATTCATTTTTTTCTTAAATAATGTCATTGTATAATAGCAATAACTGACTCCTTGGTGTGGTACATTGAAGATGTACCCATGGTTGGCTTTGTTTAATCACTTGGGCTTCACCCTCATGATTAAACCACACCAACTGTGGGTAAATCTTCAGTGTACCACACTTACGTCAGTTGTTGCTATAGTATCTTATAGCATGTCCTCTTGGTAGAGATGTGTCACAAAGCAATGTGAGAATTATTACCGATTCGTGTATTGTCCCAAAGGTGTTTATATGTGCATGTGGAAGGGGGTTAATTTTGGAAGGGGGTTAATTTTGGAGTGGGACTGGTCATGCATATGAACTGTTACTTGTACAAACCTGTACTGATTAAGTCATCTATGCTTTCATATGATTTATACCCATCTACAGTAATGCAAATTTACTTGCAGGCAACACCAGCATCACCTTCAAAGACAGAACCAGCTAAAACTGCTCAGTCTTCCAAGGTAAGGACACAGTTTGTTGACTGTATATGTACTTCAGCATGCAGAGCTAGAGTACCATATCAAAATATATGGTCTCACTTACAGCTATCCCCTTCCTCTTGTATCCTCTGCAAACCTGTCTTCATCTGTTCTATTCTTGGCTTTCCAATTTGTCTGGACAGTTTTCCTACAACTCTTACGCAATGTCTTTTCAGTGCTCTTTGTATTTATTCCAGTATGCTTTTTTTGGAATGATCCAACCATTCATCATTCTATGAGTCAGCAGTGTGGCCCTTAGTCACCATGCCAGACAATGTAGCCCTCTCCAGACCAAGGTTATATGCCTTCAAGTGATCATTGTTGGAACAGGCAGAATGTCATGCAATGTTGAAGTAAGAAGTTTCTGTGTAGGAGGCTTCACTAATATAGAAAGACATCTTATATACTGTCCCCCCCTTTTGTATTTTCAGAAATACCATGTATTCATCTCTAGCTTGTGCTCTGTGCTGTGCATCAGCATCTACCCAGCTTCCCTAGTCCCCTAGCATGGGACTGATTTGGATCACCTATGAGAAACTAAGGCTTATTAAAAAAAAAAAACACAAGCCACTTGCCAGTACTACCATTCAGGATCCAACAGTTCTTACAGTAAGACTGCCCTGTTTTTTTGTTTTTTTTTTAATAGTTTAATTTCTTTATTTTGTAGTTTTCATTTGGAGCCCCCCCACACACACACACAAACACACACATCTAACATCCATCTTTATTGCCATAGAGCAGTGAACCAGAAAGTGTCTCCTGCTGGTATCTGTGTATCTGCCATACCAGTGGGTCATGCTGCATGCACTGTAAAAAGGCGCAGAGAGTCCGAGGAAGAATTTTAAGCAGCAGTTGCATTCTGCTAGGAGTAAAAGGTGACATCTAGCTGCAAGAATGCTTGCAGTTAAAGCCTTCTTGGAAGAATGGGCCTTTTGGACTTCCTGTAAACTTTCTGATACTACCTGTTAGACTTCCAGGCATTGGGAAAAATGATCCAGTATTAGAAGCAGCCTCCTTGCATACTATACCACTGTCCTGTGACCTGGACTTTCAGCTACACTGCTGTATCTCCTTTATATATTCTAACCTTACAAAGGAACACAGATTGCTGTATCTCATATCCAAAATGCTACTGTCCATAATTGTTCTCTCTTCCATCAGTCTGATTAATCTGATCATTCTTATGTCTGTCAGTATCCATTTCTTCTCCTTTGATTCGTTTTTGTGGTATTTCACCTGTTCTTTACTCCTTCAATGTTATTGTCTGCCTTTGGTGTTTGGTGATACAGCCTTCTTATTTTTGCAGTTTAAGCTATTGATAGATGCTGAGACATGTTTTTTTTCTTAATCATATAACATTCGCTTAATATTTCACTTCTGAAACATAATACTTCTGCTTGGACTTTCTGTATTTAATATTATGTTTAGAAGAAAACCTCAAAAGTTCATGTTCATAATGAAAAGCACTCCAAGAAGGAAACAAACTGCCTTAGAAGAGATACCTTGGCGTGCTCCAAACAGCAGATTTAGTAGGCATTAGGTGCTGATGAGGAAGGGTTGATGGATATATTGTGGGCCACAGGTGGGGAGGCAGGGATAATGCTAATAGCTGAAATGGTAGTACCTATGTGCAGATTCTGGGTAAGACTATACCTGCTCTACCATGTTCCTTACTTTAGTCTGTGCCCCAGGAAGGAGGCATATAATTGACATGCCAGGCATATATGGCTGCTGTGGTAATTTAAGGAACCTACAAAGTTCTATGAAGAAAGACTGAAAGAAGTACACTGAAGCATGTTGAGCACTGAGAGGCTAATGAAGGTGCTTTAAAAAATCTTAAAGGTATAAGAAGAGATGAGACATTAACTGGTGGTTATGTTTTGAGAGTATAGGATAAGCAATTGAAAGGCAGTTTTAGCAGGTAATTTTTTGTTGGAGAAAATGGTGGAAATACATAAAAGCCACACTTTGAAAGATGCAGGTTATAAAACATCATAGGAATCTGAATATTGATGCAGTAAGTAACTAGGTACCAGCTGCTTAATTGCATTGCTGTGCTGAGAGATGGTGATGGGGGTATTATGCACTGAAATAATGAGGCACAACCATTGTTTTTGTTTTTTAAATAACATTAATACCTCCAATACAACATGGCAGAACTGTGGTTAGTTCATGTTTTTACCTTTTTGCTCACTGTGGGACAAAGCATGAGTAAAATACGAGTTACCCACACTGTGCCTTGGTTCATTGTTAAGTTATTAACTCTTCTGTCTTCACACATATGATACATTTGCTCATCCGTAAGCATATATTTTTTTATTTCATCACTTTCCACCTAGAAATGTGTGACTAGGATATCTTGCAGTTGACACGTCACTTCACTGGTAGTACATTATTAGACAGCTACCGAGAATGAAACGCTGGAGCTCTTGCATCTACTCATGTGCTCATCATTAGTAATTTATTTAAGTTGTTTGAAAGGGAAAATACCATATGAAAGATGCAGTGTCATTTTCAGAACAGTATTATGTAGCTTGTGTGCAACAGAAGGGAACAAACTTGAATATTTCAGAGTTGGTGTTTATTCTGGAAAATGTGTCTTATTTAGGAAGGCTTCTATTTTTATATCAATCACAACAAGAACAGCAGGCTGTAGTAATGAATATTCTTCACTATCCCTTATAAGTATGTAGCATTTTAGAAGCTCCTGAGGCATAACTGCATTCAGTTTTATTCTGTTTACAAGTGCTTTTTGGTTTTACAAGACTATTTGTCTATTTTTTCTAGTCTTACACTGGATAACTGTAATGGCTTTTATTATGGGGTTAGGTCTGCATTTGCCATTTTATCCAAGATTTTTAAATAATATGACTTGCACAATTCCATTGGTGTTTAGATAAGTATTTATCACAGGGAGACAGTTATTTTGAATTTAATCTAATATTAGTATGTTTTTAAGTAGATCATATTCAGGGATAAAGTTTGTTTCTTTACTGTATTTTTATTGAGCTGCTACAGTTTTCTAGAGCTTGAGGCCAGAATTCTTATAAGTAATTCCCATAATGTGCTTACAAGTATAAAACCTGGAGTTACTGGTGTCCTGTAGACCCTGGAGTTGTAGGTGTACTTGCTGGCAGAGCTCATAATGACATGCAGTTTTACTGCAGTCACTTACCTCTGTGTTTAGTCTAAATGCAGGTCTGATCCTATTATTTTATTGCTGTTTTCTCAATCCTCTTTTTTTTTTTTTTTTTGCTTAAATTCTGTTTAACTGTCACCATGTTTTCCTACCTTACTGCTCACAATGTATAATTTTCCACCTCATAAGAAAGAAGTTTTATAGACCAATTTTGTTTTAAATTTTGATTTCATCCTTCCAGTTCTGTTTGCTCTTGTGAGTACTGCATAACAAATATTATATGCCTATTATAAGATGTGTATGTTTGGTGTGTACAAATCTTGCTTTCTCTGAGCATAACTACAGTGCTCCAGATTGTCAGTTTTTTCAAATGTTCAGCCCGACGTATGTCTGACTGTATAAAAAGACTCTTGAAAGTACATTGACTTGGCATTGTGTTATCTGTCTGTAAATTATTTGATTTGTAGTCCTTCTCTTTTTTGTCATCTGTTTGTAATTAATAATTCATTTAACAATTTAATGATGAATTTTATAATCTTAATTATATAAATACGATGACATATGATGATCCAGTGTAAGAAACATCCTGATTGCTTGTGATAAATACTCATGTCCTCTATAGGAGGAGGACTGGAAGCAACATTCTATCCCATGAGGCAGTGTTTCCAGATGTAGTGCTTTTGAAATCTGCTTTCTGAGTATCATTTTTTAAGACCCTTAGCATTATTGCCTTTACTGACTTTTTTCAACAATATGCTATCAGCCCCTGCATGTAAGATTCCAGCTTGATCGGCATTACATTTACTGTCAAAGCTTTCTTCTCAGTCAGGTTACTACCCCCCCCCCCCCCCCCGGGTTTAGAAGTTCACCAAAGTGATTTGATGACCCAGAATTTTTTTGCCGATTCCAACACTGATTTTAAAAGCAATAGTTGCCACTAATTTTGGTGGGATGTTCTGAAAATTAATAAACATCTTAACATCCAGCTAGATACTACATTGTCAGAGCTCCTGGGCCTGTAGATGAAACTTCCATAAGTGCCCACTGTATGTAGTATTCATGACGTGGTTTTCATCACATTGAAATGGAGCCATTCGGCTTTAGGATGAGTTCTACCTGGTGTGGGTGTGTGTGTGTGTGTGTGTGTGTGTTTGTGTGTGTGTGTGTCTGTGTGTGTGTGTGTGTCTGTGTGTGTCTGTGTGTCTGTTTGTGTCTGTCTGTGTCTGTTTGTGTCTGTGTGTCTGTGTCTGTGTAGGTGTGTGTGTCTGTGTGTGTGTGTGTGTGTGTCTTTGTGTGTCTGTGTGTCTGTGTGTGTCTGTCTGTGTGTGTGTCTGTGTGTCTGTGTGTGTCTGTGTGTGTGTGTGTGTGTGTGTGTGTGTGTGTGTGTGTGTGTGTGTGTGTGTGTGTGTGTGTGTGTGTGTGTGTGTGTGTGTGTGTGTGTGTGTGTGTGTGTGTGTGTACAAAGAAGATGAGATATAAAAGACTTACCATGTAAGACTTCGAAAAGACCCTATATTTTACCGTTTTGAAGCAGCTGTCTTTAAGTATTGGCCTCGTACCTCTTAACCTCTCAGTGCAAAAAATCTGGACAAAGCCTAAAATAATATGGGGACAAAGGGCCAAAAATAGGGAGAGATTTTGAATATTGCTTTTATAAACATAGAAAGTTTCTAAAATAACAGGAATTCTGTTGGCATTAATTTTCTGAAGAAAATGAAGTCTGAAACCCAAATGTATGTCATTATTTAGTTACTTCAATCCTCGGTGATTTGCCAGAAAAACATAAATTTTATGAGGATGACACCAAAAATACAAGGCAAAAATCTGGATAGTTGAGAGCTATAATTGGTCTACGTACCATGAAGCTGTGCCATCAAGAAGGGCATGGCTTACATTGAGAGCTAATAATGTAAATATATATAATCCTTCCATCTTCCTCATTGACTATGTGTCATAAACCAGATATAGGTTCATAGCTGAATACTAGGCTAACTACCCTGAAGGGCCTTTTTTAAGTCTAGCCAGTAACCCAAGATCATAATCAAACCTTTTACCTTGTGTCTGTGAGGCAAAGACCTTCATCACTATGTCAGACCCCCCCCCCCCAAAGATGCCTTTATTTATTTTATTAATTTGCTAACCAGGTAAGCCCATTGGTCTCAGCTGTCCCTTTTTGGGGTGTCCCTAGGAGCACTTTCTGGTTGAATGATTTGTCCAGATTCACTCAGTAAGCAAATTGAGATGGAAGGAATCAAACTCAAGACCCTTGACTACAGGAAGTGGCTGTTTTACAGCTCAGAGACTTAACCCTCTGACGCACAACCAGAGTTTTCCGTATTTCTTTCCTAGTCCCTTGTGTTGTGATTAATGTGCACTCAGTAGGATTCAGGACTCCAATTCATTTCAGTTGTTTGCTTCTTGGCAAAGAATTTTGCAGGAGTGAGATTTTGGGGCATGAAATGTTCAGTCAGAAACTGTATTTTTTTTCATATTTGTATATCATGTCATTCAGATATGTGGTAATGTTGAGACGACATTTGGGTGCTTTAGGGTGGAACACGGTATGTCTTTTTATGGCAGTTGTGGCTCAGGTGAAAGCAAACAGAATGATCCCGCAATGTTCTCCACCACTGTCATTAAGCAACTGTTTTCTTGTATAGAAAAATCATGCAAAGACCTCATTTTTTTGTAATATGTGAAAAACTAATATGAACTACAGGGAAAAGAGATCAACGGGTTCCTGCATGTGTCACTGTGTGTTAGTAGTCAGATCAGTAAACACCCGAATGACCATTTATAGAGTGGTACAGATCAAGCAATTCTTTTATCTTGCCAGGGCGCGTGCACACACATACAACACACACTTGCCTCCTCCACTTCTTCTTGTGCTACGTCTGTAAGAGGACTTGGCAAAATGTTATTTTACTATCAATATGTGCATACAAATATTTCAAGCATGGACAGTAATGTCCCTGTAGCCTGCCAATATACTAAAACGGTTATCCCCATAGTAAGTGTCCATGTTGTTCTTGAAAATATAAATTATTTGGTAGTTTTTTCTGGAGTAGTCCTCAGATCTGTGTAAAATTGATTTAAATGGGAGAAATATAAAAACAGAATCTGCCTGAGGCAAAATATCTTAGAAAAGCTATTGCAAAGCCACTTAACACTGACCACCTGCCATTTTTTTTTTTTGACACCCTAACTTCAGAGTCCTGATAGAAGTGGCAGTACCAGAATTTCAAGATTATAACCAAATTTAACTGCCATCAAGAGTCCATTACAAAGTTATTTATAAAAGTGACTATCTACTGTTTTGAGGAGTTCATCCCTACTAATATTTTAAATAGGAAACGTCAGCAAACGTCAGACTATGTGGCTACTGTCTTCTACTGAGTACCTCCCACTCTTCCTTAGGTTCAGTGGTGGATGCAAGTCAATTGTACCATTATTTTCAATTACACTGATATCTGCCATTATTTTCAGTTACACTTTTATCTGCATGCAGAGTCTGTTAAACTTCACAATTAAGCAGTATGTTATCATGTCTAATAATTCTGCTAAACCTAAGAAAATCCTGTGAATGTAGATATGGGGTGGAGTGACTTGAACTGTTTACTATTCTTTGCATATACTGTTGATGATGAAAAGCTTTTTCATTCAGGATTAACTTGTACGGAACTTGATGTGCGCTGCCCCAATAGTATGTACTCCCAGTAACAAATCTGTGAAACTCAGAACAATGATGTAGCATTCTTAGATAAAGAGTGAGCTTTACGTATGTGTGGTGAGCCAGGAAATTCCCCCAGCTGAAATTCCGTCTACTGTGTGATGGGGTAAATACATAAATCTGGTATCATTGTGCAGTGGAACAGTTAATTGGGAAAATGAGTTTGAATGTGGTTATTGAGTTACTTGGGGAGACTTCAGAAGTCAGGCGCTGTAAAATTACTGGACTCAGCTAAGCCTTACTCCTGTCTTATTGATTCAGTTCAGGCTACAGCATACCAATTTCCAGTTTCTTGTTGTATATCTGGCTGGCAGACTCTTGAAAACCTAAATGTTCTAAATTAATGGCTGAATTGTATACACTAACGAAGCAGAGCATTCTGTTTTGCTTGTTTCCCATTCTTAAAACTGTGAATTGAAACAGGCAGATTACAACAAGGAAGTGTTGGCTCATATTACAACCAATAAGAAAGGTAGAGAAATTGATGATCTTGTGACATAAATTACTCATGGATGAAGATAATGTGCCATCACAGCCTTTCCCGCCCTACTTTTGACATATCTGCTGTTGATGTCTGAACTGGCATTACTTATGGTTTCTCAATTGATGGACAATTGCTGAAGCTGCTCCTGTACTCCATGTTGGCAAACAACTTTGTATACACTGCCAATTTTATTTTCCTAGAGCAATGAAGCAGAGAAAAAATGTCTCCTCTTGGTATTTGTGCATCTGCCATACCAATGTGCCTGGTATTTGTGCATCTGCCATACCAATGTGCCATGCTGCATGCTCTGAGGTGAGGAGAGCCTGTGCAAGAATCTTAAACGCCAGTTGCATTCTGCTAGGAACAAAAGGTGACATCTGGCTACAAGAATGCTAGTAGTCGGGGTTCTTTGGGCTTCCTCTACACTTTCAGGACCTACCTGTTAGAATTCTTGGTGTTAGACTTTTTGCCATGATTTTCTTCCATGTGTAATAGAACCTGTTGATAATGTGATTCCACCAGGGTGGCTTGTTTTTTGAGTTAGTTCTGTACTTATTCGTGATGGGTACAGGTGCCTCTATGCAGGTATTAACATGCTTGCATAGGGTTTCTGTGAATAGTTCCATGTAGGCAGTAGTATTCTCAGAGTTTATGCAGGTTGGAAATGTTGCCAGGTTATCACATAATAGTAGGAAGTTAGCCTAAGAGTAGTTTCTGAACATTCCAGGGCTAGCTGAGGTTCTGAGTTTTATTTTTACTTCAAACGAGACCATTTTGTGGTAACACCTTACCAGTGAGTACATTACACTAGGGGGTGTGCAGCACTTTACCAGAGCGAGATTAACTGAACTGATCCAGTATGTTTGCACCCCTGGTTGGTGTATTGACAGTCTGGTCCAGGACGTTTATGTTTATATTCCAGGATTCTCTGTGTCTGCATGTTTGATGTCGTTTGATTCCCAATTAATAGTGGGGTAATTTAAAGTCACCCATGAGTATGGTATTGGGTCAGGTTTCCAGTAAGCTTAAATATAGGTTATTGGTTTCCAGGGTCATAGAGTGGGAACTTAGAACTTGCAAGGAAGTGGTATGGGATTTTGCCTAGGGTGATTTGAGCATGGAGACGCTTGAGTGCATTGTCCTGTTTGACAAGCCTTGAGGTGTATTTATTTTTGATGTAAATAGAGACAGCTCCACCTTTAGTCCCTGTATGTGTAGTAGCTGCTGTAAATGTAGGGAAGGCATTATAGCCTTGCATTGCTTGTGTGCTGTGCACAGATTTAAACCATGTCTCAGTGACTGCACATATGTCTGCATTCTCTAGGGTGAAGAGTGGAGTTTCTTGTTTAGACTCCTATCATTGAGTAGTAACACCTTTAGATTTCCTTGGATGTGATTTGCTATGTTTGAAGTACTTTCAGTTTGCCATCGTCTAAAAAAAAAAAGCAGTATGGAAAGGACAATTCTTTAGCTAATATTCTATAGCCTAGAGGGGAGAGGTACATACCATTCCTGTCAAGACAGTGGTCTGTTGACCATCTCCTTCTGTACTAACAAATATTGCACCCCCTTAGCATGACCTCAGAAACTAAGCCAATTTAAAGTCAAGCCATCGTCTGTTCATGTTGTGGCATCATCCTTGGAGATGGTAAAATCTTGCTCAGCGCTAGGCTCATGCCAGCATAGGACACACATTCCAAGAGATCCATGATGTCTGTCTTTATGTAGTCTAGGGAGGTATGTCTTTGGTCATTTACACCCATTTGGACTATGAGTCATACTTGTACTTGTGGTCCAATGACGTGTGTAATGTGATGCATCATATCCCCTGATAAGCAACTGACTGTGGCATTTTCATTACTCATCCTGGTGGGTGGTACATCCAGTGTGCCTGACAACTGAGTCTCTAGTGACCGGAATGTTGGATTGTGTGGTGGCTTGCTTTATGGGCTCAGAAGCAGAGGCTCCATGAGGTGGTTATATGTGTTGATGTGGGTATTTTGAAAGAGTGCATTTGGGTCTGCTAAGGGCATCTGTTATATGTACTTTATCAAAGAGGTCTTTGGGATTTAGGAATATTACATTTAAGTGGCTCAGCATATGTGTGGCTATGTGTCTTCTTTGTACTGGGTATGATGGTTGCAGCATGTGTACTATTGACAACCTGATTGATATTAGGAGTGCTTTTATGTGAGAGCTTTGACTCCAGTGATATTCTGAAAATACAGCTGTTACTTAACTTATCAGTTTGTTTGAGAATTAGCTGGTTGTTAGTAAACATGAGGCCCATATCCACCAAGCTGGTAAGAGATAGTTGGAAAGTTCATATCCATGACAACAGGCCTTTTTTGTTGATTAGTCTGTTGCAGTGTGAATATAAAGTAATGTCAGGGATATCTGGTTTGCAACACTGGGGGTTCACTGGGTAAGTTGGCTGGTCTGTTGACCTTTTTCAGCCATGACCCATGCTCAGTGAGCAGAAAATACATCATGGTCTTTCTTGCAATCAACAATATTGTATACAAAATGAGCACATAGCAAAATTCAGAGCATAGTAAGATTAACAGCAGATATGGCAACATTAAAAGATCCAGTCAGGCATGCATTGAGAAAAAAAATCTACAAAATGCAGGCTAAGTCATGCATAAAATACAGTACAATCATACATGATGTAATACATAAACTCTCTTATACATGTGAAATAGTTGCATGTATGATGCCATATTAAAAGGCTGAGAAGCATTTATTAAAAAATATTCTATTATTTATGATCTGGGATGGTAAGTTACCTAACCACTGTCGTGGTAGAAGTTGCAGATTCAGCAATGAGTTGCTCTTTAATTGCATCATTGAAGCTTTTAGTGGTTTCTAGGTTCCAGGTAGCAGGTGGTCTAAAGAAGGCTGTCTAAGCAATAGTAGTTTAAATGTGGAGACTGCTAGAGAGAAACTGTTGTCCTGTGTACGTCTGAGTACATAATGGTTGCATACTTCTCAACCATACTGAATGTGTCAGTATTTACCGGTTTGGAGAGAAGAATAATGGGGTGCTACAAATTTCTGAGTGGTCCCTTCAATTCCCAATTTTAATTACAGCTAGATTACATTTAACATTACTGCTACAGAAAGTGGAAATAGATATAGGAAATTTGCAGGTTGTGTGTGTCTCTTGTCAAGTCAACAACTGATTAGGGGTGTTTGCAGGCAGATCGCAAAATCTATTTAAAGGAGTTAAGGTTAGGTTAATAGTTTCTTAGAAGAACACCTTACAGTGACGTGTAATCTTGTTAAGGTTAGGTTAATAGTTTCTTAGAAGAACACCTTACAGTGACGTGTAATCTTGCTCATTTTGCTAACTTCAAGTACCACCTTAGTATTTTTTGTTGTTAGTACTGTGCCAATAGGAAATTGATAAAGTTTGTCAGTTCCTCATATTATATGATTTAGCTCCCCCCAATGAGTCTGTGTTTATACATACACGGAAGTGTACAGATTCTGCTAAAAATCTATATTGTATTATCTGGTAATTCTGCTTTCTTCTCAGGCTGTCACTTGATCACTAAAACAGTAGTAGTCACTATAAGGACTCAGACAGCCAGAACCTGAAAACTGATTTTGAAAAGCCTTTATCTTTGAATCATGACTATTCCAGGGGTGTAACAATAACTAGTGACAAGAGTGACAAAAACTAGGAAACCACAGCCTTTCCTTCAAGCCATGGGATTCAAACCGAAAACGTATGCCCCCCCCATCTCGGAGATTAATGCAGGATTTATATGAGAAATAAACATCTACCCGTCTTGAACTACCAGAATAAATTCAACAATAATGTCACGCTTCATGGGGGGAGTGGGCGCTCAAAAACAACTGCACAATGTGCCCAGCGCTGGTCAAAAGGGAAGAGCATCTAAGTAAGACTACTACCAACAGAGATTTAATAACCACCACAACAGTCTCAACCATAACTCTTCCTGAGCCAGGAAGATAACAGCAGTTGTAAGCATATGAAAGCATGACTTCTCTGCCTTTTTAAGCCTGGTAGGGAGTGTACATAGACAATGACACCTCCGGAGTCTGGAATGACTTTGTAATTCAGTATCTACAAGGCATGCCCAAGCCCACAACAACCTCATATAAACAGTAGTGCCACTTTATGAACTACCAGCTACCACTAATATGGATCATTTAATTTGCTGGTTAGAAGTCAGTGTTATCTCAGTCTACTTTAAAAAAACCTTGCAGAACAGGAACCAAATATTTCATACCTTGGAATTTTTGTGGTCTTGCAGTCGGCTAGGACTGCTTTTGATTAACACAGAGTAAAATTTATATTGGAGTTTGGCAGTGTTCAATGCCACAGTCAACACTGAATTCACACAGGTAACATAGCAAAGCTTTTTGGTTGGGACAGTGCCGGGTCCTCCACCACACCCACTCCGAATTCAACCTTGAATTCACAAATAACACACCATTTAATCCTTTTGTTATTAAAATGAGGGGTACATACATGTTCAAAATGAAGGGCACCTATTGCCTTTCGCAAAGAAGGTCTCAACAGCCACAAAAATGCCGACTTGGAACATGTGGAAATAACGGGCTTAAACTATTTGGAATTGTGATCCCCCATTGGCAGGTTCTTTGATGTACAAGTTTTCTAAGAGGAGCACTGTGTTGTTTTTATAAGAATATCACTGGAGTACGTAATAGTAATGGTCACCTAGGCTAGAATATTAATACAGACAGGTGCATGATGATGGTGAGTGTGTCACTCCGAGCTCTTACAGCATTATTTTAATGTGGAATACCATTTTCTGTAAAACATTTACATGATGGTTTATTTATTTACTTTTGTCAGCCGAGGTAGTGCACTGATTACGATGAGCCATTTGCAGGCACAGCCCATGTGAGTAGTATCCATAAGAAATGAAAAAAACATATTTACAGATATGTGTGTGTGTGTGTGTGTGTGTGTGTGTGTGTGTGTGTGTGTGTGTGTGTGTTTATATATTGGCTCTTGGTTGCATTAGTAAGTACCAAAAAAAAAAATCATATACCTGAACATAACTGCTGCTGTTTGAAGGAATCACGGTTTGCTTTTCCCTTCTCTGGAATTGGTATAACTCATTAAAACCGGAAATAGATTCTGTAAACACTGTAGCCGTGGCAGAGACTGTATGTGTGAACTTCTATATAGGTAGTAAAGTAACTCTTTATTGACGATTTGGGATGGTAGCCGGGCAGAAAGGTCTGAGGGCGTTTTAGCACTGGATATCGTTCACAGGAGTACCATGCTTACTTTTTCCTTATGTGTGAGGTAAACTTTCAATTAAATTTCTAAATGATCGCTGAAGAGTACCAGAAATCAAAAGCTCGTAATATTTGTAGTCTGTTTTCTGTCTGATGTATATAACTAATACATTGATTTGCCTTACAACAATATTTGTTTGTTGTTTAATGCATTCTGGATTTTACGTTTGACAGAACTTCTGTTGTTCGTTGCCATGTCTTCACACTATAGACTTGTAGAAACAATTTTGAAAGCAGCCCTACCAAGGCATTCTGAGTCTAATAATTAGGGTGACATTTTTAGTGATAACATGTATTTATTTTGGAAGTAGAACTGGGGAGCATAACTCTCAATCTCTCAGAGCAATAAATCTGGTCATAGCCAAAAGTAATGGTGGGGGCCTATGATTTGCAAATGAAACGGCCCTAAGGTAGTCTTTATCCACCACTGGCCAGATGCATTTTCTTTGAATGTGGGTTTCAATGCTGTTTCAATAACTGTGCATTTCAAGGGCAAAGAAGTTTTAATGCCAAGTCTATTTTCATTGTGAGACTGTATTGCTTTGGTTAACAGATGTCTATTAGTGTTTGTGCTATAAAATGTAAAATAAAAGTTTTAAATGAAATCCAAATAATCATTGTAGAAGTAAAGTCATATGCACATTACAGTGTTTATGGAAAATGGGATGAACTAGCAAAGTAATGGGACATTGGAGTGGCTTCATGGGAACTCTGGGGCCATATTCTGGTTGTCTGTACTCCAGTTTGGTTTTGAAAGTTGGTATCCCACAATTCTGGAGTAGGTGGGGTTACATAATTATGTATGCAAATTGTATGTTAATCAGCGTACATATTTGTACCTATTTTTCATGGGCCTTTGTCCAGATTTTTGATTTTTCCAGGTTGTGAGGTATGAAGGGTTGTCTTGTAAAGGTAGTTTCACTCTTAAAGGGGGCAGTGACCATGTTTTAGCACCTTGTCAATTGAAGAAAAGTGGCCCTATGAGGCACTATAAGACATTTGAAGTTTTTTAGCAAATTTTAGTGGTGTATGTGGAGGTCTGCTAATAGAATGAATCTGAAGATTTTATTTTCAGCAGTCTGTTCTGTAAATATTGTGGGTTGAATGCATGACAAGAAAAAGGCCATATTCAAGTTTCAGCATTAACATATTTTTAACAGTAGTTCTGTGA